>NC_064851.1:86749793-87044793 GCF_024139225.1 Suncus etruscus | reverse complement strand
TCACATGGTGTGGCCCAAAAAACAAAAAAAGTTTTCAGCAAATTATTCACAAGCTATTCTCCAGGTCTAAAAGCAGTAGTAAGACATAGTGGAAACATACACACACACACACACACACACACACACACACACACACACACACACACACACAGAGTAAGTTGAATGTCTTACTAAAGATACTTCACGAAAAAAAAAACCTTATTCATATTTGAAAGAACATCTTCACAGATAAAGAACTGCTCATAAATTTATAGATCCAAAACAATGCTTAAAATAAAAACTTAATGGGCTACATCAAGGCAATACAAACCCCACAAAAATGGCAAATATTTTATGACAATTCTCTCTCAATGTCAATGAACTAAATGAAAAAAATTAAGAAACAAAGAGTGGCAAAATGGATCAGAAACTTGAATTCACCACTGTAATACTTGCAAGGAACATATTTAGAAAGTCAGAGCAATTTCAGACTCAGTGTCAAAAGGTTATAAGAGACAGTAAGGGTCATTTATTAAGTTTCAGTGTCAAAAATTATGAGTCAGTTAGGGTCATCTCTTAATAATTAATTGATCTGTACATCAGGAATAAATAATACTACTAAATATATATGTCCACAAAGAGGTTGAGAAAAATGCTTAAAATAACTCCTCATGGACTTAAATAAAGACACCAATAGGTACACTGCAGAGACTGAAGACTTCAATGCAATTCTTTTACCTCTTGATACATCAACCAGACAAAAACTCAATAATGATAGATGGGCTTTGAAAGAAAATATAAGAAGAGGGACTTAGATGATATGGATAGGGCTTTCATATCCTAAAAGCCAAAATACACATTCTTCTCCAATGCACATGAGACATTTGCCGAAATAGACCATAGACTGGGCCGAAGTGAGTAATTCTATAAAATCACGAGGATAAAATTATATCTACTCTATTCTCAGACCATGAATCACTGATTATAGATGTGAATTCCAAATAGAAATGTAGAAATAATTTTAACATTTGGACAATGAACAGCTCACTACCATACAGTCCTTTCAAGGCAAGAGAAAAAATATAAATATTCCCCAAACAAATGAGAATTAGGACTCAAAATATGAGAATCTGTAGAAAACAATACAAGAGTTTAGAGCAGGGGTCTCAAACTCGCGGCCCTCCATACAACATTTTGTGGCCTGCAGCCAGCCTTTGAATATCGCAGTATTCGCGATTATTCGCTTACCGAATAATCGCAATAAAAATTGTATTAGTAAGAAAAAAATTGCATTAAACATTCGCATACCCCGAGCAGTTTTGATCGGGGTATGCAAATGTTTAATGCGATTTTTTGCGATTTTTTATTGCAAATATTTGGTAAGTGAAATCCCTTATGCAGCCCTGCCTCACCCCGACTTTGCCTCCTGTGGCCCCCAGGTAAATTGAGTTTGAGACCCCTGGTTTAGAGGAAAATGTATAACATTGCAAGCATTCATAAGGAAGATAGTGAGAGAATACAAAAATAAAAAATTACACAGTTTAAGACTTTGGGACATGACCAACAAAAAGAGATGAAAGAAGGTAGGTAGAGGAAATAATAAAACACAGAGCAGATATTAATGAACTTGAAAAAAAAATCCAAAAAATTCAATGAAATCAAGAGTTAGCTATATGAAAACAGAAATAAGAATGATAAACCAGAAAGAAAGTCTTCATCATAAGCTCCATTCCTGGACCTGTGCAGATTCCAAGATTTCTAGATATAGAGGTCTGATTTTACCACCCATGATGGAGCTGAAGCCTTCCATACACCACAAGGCACCGAGTGAAGAGTAAATGAACATGCAAGGAGTCTATAGTAATTCCCATGAAAGTATACTTCAAAGGTGGAGAAACTCTGTAGCTTTTAGGCCAAGGGAATTCCCTCTCTAATGTCCCCAATATTTACTGTGCCTATGCTGGAAAAAAAAAAAAAAACAGCACAAAATAATCTTTTTTTTAATTTATCTATTTAATTTTTTTTTTATTTCTTTGTTCTGGTTTGGATATTGAAGTTGTTGTCTCCATTTTTTTTATTTCTTTTTCTTTTTCTTTTCTTTTCTCCTTTTTGAGCTCTGTTATGATTTTATTTCAGGACCGTGGTTATTATGTGGTGCTTGCCTTTATTGCTATAGCGCTCAATGGATTTTTTTTATTTGATATCTCCTTTTGTATGGTTGTGTTGTTTCATTTCCTTTTTCCCTTTCCTCTCTCAATCTGAGGTTGAGAGCCTCTAAAAGTACTCTGTCCATTTTTGGCTTATTTGATTTTTACCCTATTTTATTGCTTTTCTTTTTTTCAAACAAAACCACATAACTTAAACTATCTAGTTCCACCTCTCAAATAGAAGGGGAAATAATGGAGGGTATCAAGATCAAACAGTTGTATGATCACTATGTAGTAAGCTAAACACAGAGGAAACCACTTATACTAGCAGCCAGGGAGGTGAGGGTGGAGGATATGGGATGCACGATGGGAACAGGGGTGGAGGGAGGATTACTTTGGTGATGGGAATTCTCCTAATACATTGTTAATATATACTGAAAATATTACTGTGAAAAATATGTAAGCCATTTTGTTCTAAATAAAAATTATAATAAAAAAGAATGATAAACCGTTAGTAAGACACAAAAAAGGGAGAAAGAAACTTAATAAACTGAATCAGAAATGAAAAAGAAGATTTTATACAGATACTAACCAAATATAAAATGTAACCAGAAATTACATTGAGAATATTTATGCCATAGATCAAGAGAACTTTGAAGAAATGGATAAATTTTTGGACTTTTATGAACTGTCAAGATTGAATAAAGATATTCTGGAGTATCTGAAAAGATCTATTATGATTTAAAATTTTGAAGTTTAATGGTAATAAAAAGCCTTCCCAAAACAAAATACTAGGCCCAGATAGATTCTCTAATGAATTCTTTCAAACCTTTAAAGTAGACCTATTGCTAATCCTTTTTCTAATCATCCAGGAAATTAATGAAATATAAACACTTCCAAACATTACATACAAAAGGAGACAAATATAATAGAGTGAATTACAGGGCTATATATTACAGATTTACTGATCCTAAACAAATTCTTGTAAAAAGAATTCAACAATGCATCAAGAAAAGTGATACACCATACCACGTAGGATCCATTCCAGAGATGAGAATGGTTGAACAGATGCAAATCACTCAATATAATATGCACATAACAAAATATATACATATATAACAGAAATTGTACAATATGTATTAGTATGCCAATAGATGAAACAAAAACATTTAACAAAGTAGAGCATTTATTCATGACAAAAACTCTCAAAACAGTGTAATTGAAGGATCTTTCCTTAATATAGTCAAAGCCATTTACCAAAAACACATTGTAAACATTATTGTCACTGGAAAAAAATAAAATCAATTTTATGAAAATTTGGCATATAAAAAGGTTGTCCACTCTTACCATTTCCATTCAATTTAGTGCCTGAATTACTTGCTATACAAACTAGGCTAGAAAAAAATGTATCAATGGCATTCAGATATAAAGGGAATAAATCAAGCTCTCACTGCAGATTACTTTATTCAGTATTTAGAAAATACTTAAAAATTTACACAAAAGCTAGAAAAAATATATTTTTATAGTAAAGTGGCAACAACTCAATTATGAGTAAAATTCTATGCCTTTTATATAATGAAAGAGGAAAAAAATGAAAAGCAATTACCAAAATTTCATCAAATAAGAAGTAACTACAATTAACAAACAGACTTATTGATTATTTTCATAGCTCATCATAAAATGCAAGTTAAATAAAATTTTATAAAAAATATCATTAAAAATTGGGGCTGTAGAAATAACATGGAGATAGGGCATTTACCTTGCATGCAGAAGAGTTGTGGTTCAAATCCCAGCATCCCATATGGTCCCTCAAACCTGCCAGAAACGACTTCTGAGCCTAGAGCCAGGAGTAACCCCTGAGCACTGCTGGGTATGACCCAAAAACTAAAAAAAAATTATTAAAAATAAACTGAATAGCAAAATATGTAATATAGGAAAATGTCTAGGAGAAAAATGTATATATACAATTTTCAGGAAAAAGTGAAAACAAATGATTTTTTTAAAATATGTCTATTTTGGGACTCAGCAACTTTATACTTGGTATATACATTAATCAGAAAATTATACTTTTAAAACAAACAGCCTTAACCAATATTTTCCCATTTAAAAATTAAGTAATTTTGAATTGAACTTGGCTATTAAAGTGCCATTTTTTTTTTAATTTTTTTTTTATTTAAACACCTTGATTACATACATGATTGTGTTTGGGTTTCAGTCATAAAAGGAACACCACCCATCACCAGTGCAACATTCCCATCACCCAAGTCCCAAATCACCCTCCTCCCCACCCAACCCCCGCCTGTACCCTAAACAGGCTCTACATTTCCCTCATACATTCTCAATATTAGGACAGTTCAAAATGTAGTTATTTCTCTAACTAAACTCATCACGCTTTGTGGTGAGCTTCCTGAGGTGAGCTGGAACTTCCAGCTCTTTTCTCTTTTGTGTCTGAAAATTATTATTACAAGGGTGTCTTTCATTTTTCTTAAAACCCATAGATGATTGAGACCATTCTGCGTTTTTCTCTCTCTCTCTGACTTATTTCACTCAGCATAATAGATTCCATGTACATCCATGTATAGGAAAATTTCATGACTTCATCTCTCCTGACAGCTGCATAATATTCCATTGTGTATATGTACCACAGTTTCTTTAGCCATTCATCTGTTGAAGGGCATCTTGGTTGTTTCCAGAGTCTTGCTATGGTAAATAGAGCTGCAATGAATATAGGTGTAAGGAAGGGGTTTTTGTATTGTATTTTTGTGTTCCTAGGGTATATTCCTAGGAGTGGTATAGCTGGATCATATGGGAGCTCGATTTCCAGTTTTTGGAGGAATCTCCATATCGCTTTCCATAAAGGTTGAACTAGACAGCATTCCCACCAGCAGTGGATAAGAGTTCCTTTCTCTCCACATCCCCGCCAACACTGTTTATTCTCATTCTTTGTGATGTGTGCCATTCTCTGTGGTGTGAGGTGGTATCTCATCGTTGTTTTGATTTGCATCTCCCTGATGATTAGTGATGTGGAACATTTTTTCATGTGTCTTTTGGCCATGCGTATTTCTTCTTTGTCAAAGTGTCTGTTCATTTCTTCTCCCCATTTTTTGATGGGGTTAGATGTTTTTTTCTTGTAAAGTTCTGTCAGTGCCTTGTATATTTTGGAGATTAGCCCCTTATCTGATGGGTATTGGGTGAATAGTTTCTCCCACTCAGTGGGTGGCTCTTGTATCCTGGGCACTATTTCCTTTGAGGTGCAGAAGCTTCTCAGCTTAATATATTCCCATCTGTTAATCTCTGCTTTCACTTGCTTGGAGAGTGCAGTTTCCTCCTTGAAGATGCCTGTAATGTCCTGTAGTGTTTTGCCTATGTGCTGTTCTATATATCTTATGGTTTTGGGGCTGATATCGAGGTCTTTAATCCATTTGGATTTTACCTTTGTACATGATGTTAGCTGGGGGTCTAAGTTTAATTTTTTGCAAGTGGCTATCCAATTGTGCCAACACCACTTGTTGAAGAGGCTTTCCCTGCTCCATTTAGGATTTCCTGCTCCTTTATCAAAAATTAGATGGTTGTATCTCTGGGGAACATTTTCTGAGTATTCAAGCCTATTCCACTGATCTGAGGACCTATCCTTATTCCAATACCATGCTGTTTTGATAACTGTTGCTTTGTAGTACAGTTTAAAGTTGGGAAAAGTAATTCCTCCCATATTCTTTTTCCCAATGATTGCTTTAGCTATTCGAGGGTGTTTATTGTTCCAAATGAATTTCAAAAGTGTCTGATCGACTTCTTTGAAGAATGTCATGGGTATCTTTAGAGGGATGGCATTAAATCTGTATAATGCCTTGGGGAGTATTGACATTTTGATGATGTTAATCCTGCCAATCCATGAGCAGGGTATGTGTTTCCATTTCCGTGTGTCCTCTCTTATTTCTTGGAGCAGAGTTTTATAGTTTTCTTTGTATAGGTCCTTCACATATTTAGTCAAGTTGATTCCAAGATATTTGAGTTTGTGTGGTACTATTGTGAATGGGGTTGTTTTCTTAATGTCCATTTCTTCTTTATTACTGTTGGTGTATAGAAAGGCCATTGATTTTTGTGTGTTAATTTTGTAGCCTGCCACCTTGCTATATGAGTCTATTGTTTCTAGAAGCTTTTTGATAGAGTCTTTAGGGTTTTCTAAGTAGAGTATCATGTCATCTGCAAACAGTGAGAGCTTGACTTCTTCCTTTCCTATCTGGATTCCCTTGATATCCTTTTCTTGCCTAATCGCTATAGCAAGTACTTCCAGTGCTATGTTGAATAGGAGTGGTGAGAGAGGACAGCCTTGTCTTGTGCCAGAATTTAGAGGGAAGGCTTTCAGTTTTTCTCCATTGAGGATAATATTTGCCACTGGCTTGTGGTAGATGGCCTTCACTATATTGAGAAAGGTTCCCTCCATTCCCATCTTGCTGAGAGTTTTGATCAAGAATGGGTGTTGGACCTTATCAAATGCTTTCTCTGCATCTATTGATATGATCATGTGGTTTTTATTTTTCTTGTTATTGATGTTGTGTATTATGTTGATAGATTTACGGATGTTAAACCAGCCTTGCATTCCTGGGATGAAACCTACTTGATCGTAGTGGATGATCTTCTTAATGAGGCATTGAATCCTATTTGCCAGGATTTTGTTGAGGATCTTTGCATCTGCATTCATCAGTGATATTGGTCTGTAATTTTCTTTTTTGGTAGCGTCTCTGTCTGGTTTAGGTATCAAGGTGATGTTGGCTTCATAAAAGCTATTTGGGAGTGTTTCTGTTTGTTCAATTTCATGAAAGAGTCTTGCCAAGATTGGCAGTAGTTCCTCTTGGAAAGTTTGATAGAATTCATTAGTGAATCCATCTGGACCTGGGCTTTTGTTTTTCGGTAGACATTTGATTACTGTTTTAATTTCATCAATGGTGATGTGGGTGTTTAGATATGCTACATCCTCTTCCTTCAACCGTGGAAGATTATAAGAGTCCAAGAATTTATCCATTTCTTCCAGGTTCTCATTTTTAGTGGTGTAGAGTTTTTCAAAGTAGTTTCTGATTACCCTTTGAATCTCTGTCATATCAGTAGTGATCTCTCCTTTTTCATTCCTGATACGAGTTATCAAGTTTCTCTCTCTCTCTTTCTTTGTTAGGTTTGCCAGTGGTCTATCAATCTTGTTTATTTTTTCAAAGAACCAACTTCTGCTTTCGTTGATCTTTCGGATTGTTTTTTGAGTTTCCACTTCGTTGATTTCTGCTCTCAGCTTTGTTATTTCCTTCTGTCTTCCTGTTCTTGGGTCCTTTTGTTGAGCATTTTCTAGTTCTATTAGCTGTGTCATTAAGCTACTCAGGTAAGCTCCTTCTTCCTTCCTGATGTGTGCTTGCAAAGCTATAAATTTTCCTCTCAGTACTGCTTTTGCTGTGTCCCATAAGTTCTGAGAGTTTGTGTCTTTATTGTCATTTGTTTCCAGGAACCTTTTTATTTCCTCCTTGATTTCATCTCGGACCCACTGGTTATTGAGCATGAGGCTGTTTAACTTCCAGGTGTTAAAGTGTTTCTTCTGAGTCCCTTTGGAGTTCACAAATAATTTCAGAGCCTTGTGGTCAGCGAAGGTAGTCTGCAAAATTTCTATCCTCTTGATCTTATGGAGGTATGTTTTATGTGCCAGCATGTAGTCTATCCTGGAGAATGTCCCATGTACATTGGAGAAGAATGTGTATCCAGGTTTCTGGGGATGGAGTGTCCTATATATATCCACTAGGCCTTTTTCTTCCATTTCTCTCCTCAGGTCTAGTATATTCTTGTTGGGTTTCAGTCTGGTTGACCTGTCCAGTGTTGACAAAGCCATGTTAAGGTCCCCCACAATTATTGTGTTGTTGTTGATATTATTTTTCAGATTTGTCAACAGTTGTATTAAATATTTTGCTGGCCCCTCATTCGGTGCATATATGTTTAGGAGAGTGAATTCTTCCTGCTCTACGTACCCCTTGATTAATATAAAATGTCCGTCTTTGTCCCTTACAACCTTCCTGAGTATAAAGTTTGCATTATCTGATATTAGTATGGCCACTCCAGCTTTTTTATGGGTGTTGTTTGCTTGGATAACTTTTCTCCAGCCTTTTATTTTGAGTCTATGTTTGTTCTGACTATTCAGGTGCGTTTCTTGTAGGCAGCAGAAGGTTGGATTGAGTTTTTTGATCCATTTAGCCACTCTGTGTCTCTTAACTGGTGCATTTAGTCCATTGACGTTGAGAGAAAGAATTGTCCTGGGATTTAACGCCATCTTTATTTCAAAATTTGGTGTGTCTTTTGGGTAGTCTTGTCTTAGATTAGGTCTTTCAGTTTTTCTCTTAAGACTGGTTTTGTGTCTATGAAGTTTCTGAGCTGTTTTTTGTCTGTGAAACCATGTATTCTTCCATCAAACCGGAAAGTGAGTTTTGCTGGGTATAGTATTCTGGGTGAAGCATTCATTTCTAAAGTGCCATTTTAAATTAAACTTTTCTGTGGCTGCATATTTTTTCTAGTCAAGGAGCCTCACCACAACACATAAAGAATAAAGAAAACCCTGGAACAGACTCAAGAGGGTATGAGAGTATAAATGGGAAGGCTTCAAACAGAAATATTAGAGCTAAAAACATGGTAGGTGAAATGAAAACCTCACTGAAATCCTTAGCAGCAGACATGCAGCTGCTGAGGACAGAATTAGTGAGATGAAAGATGAGCTGCATCTTCCTCAGAAGAAACTGAGGAATCTTAAGATAAGTGAGCAGAAGATGAAAAATATCCTCAAATTAAGTGAACAGATAGTAGTAGATATTTGGATAAATTTAATAGGAACAACAAACAAAATCATTGGTGTCCCAGAGGGCCAGCAAGTAAACTCCTATGAAAAAGCAGCAGTAAAAGACATCATCATGGTGCCAGAACAGTGGTGCAAGTGGTAGGGCATTTGACTTACACACGGTAACCTATAACGAACCCTGGTTCGATCTCCCAGCGTCACTTATGGTCTCCCAAGCCAGGAAAGATTTCTGAGTGTATAGCCAGGAATAATCCCTGAGCATCAATGGGTGTGGCCCAAAAATCAAGAAAAAAAAAAAAGAAATAAATACTTAGAAATTTTCAGAACTGAAAAAACACTTAGAAATTTTTAAAACTGAAGATTGCTTGCACCCACATCCTGGACTCCTGAGAGTACCAGCTAAAGAGGTCCAAATAAAAGCACCCAAAGGTACATTCTAGGAACAATTATAAAAACCAAAGGTGGAGATAGAATGCTGAAAGATCAAACTGTAAAATTACATACAAAGAAGTATCTTTAATATTTACTGCCACTTTATCAGAAGCAACCTTCAGGACCCAAAGCAGTGAGGGGATATAGTGACAAAACGCAATGCTATGAATGTCTCCACAAGAATACTTTACTCAGCTAGACTTTAACTTATGTTTGAAAGAGGAACATACAAGTACATGTATAAACAACATTTAGAAATGTAATAGACATAAAACCAATCTTACAAGAAGAGCTGAAGGTTCTACTTTAAAGCAAGACAGGCCTCAGAAAAACAACAAAGTTCTACAAAACTATGATACAAAATTCCTTGGCAATAGTCTTCTAAAAGCAGAGAGCAAAAAAATTATAATTAAGGGCTAATATTCCTTTGTAAACAAATGCAAAGATCCACAGCAAACAAGTAGAATACAACTCATGAATAAATTATTGCATCATGAACAAGTAGAATTTATCCCAGTGATGCAAGGATATTTTAACATACATAAATTAATCAAACAGATCAGTGTTTCTGCCGGTGATCCTGCCTGCTTCAGAGGTGGGTCGGGACATACACACACTGATTCCTGCTGGTTTCTGATGGGTGTCAGAAGGGTGCAGAAGCCATCTTGGGCCATGCGGTTTTCAGCTGCCTGAGACTGGATTTCTTCAGAGTTCCTGCGGTGATCCTGCATGCTTCAGAGGTGGATTGGGAAGTATACACACTGATAGTTTCTGCTGGGTGTTAGAAGGGCACAGAAATAATATTGGGCCATGCGGTTTTTAGCTGCCTGAGACTGGATTTCATCAATGTTTCTGCCGGTGATACTGCCTGCTTCACAGGTGGGTTGGGATGTACACACACTGATTCCTGCCAGCTTCTGATGGGTGTTAGAAGGGTGCAGAAGCCATCTTGGGCCATGTGGTTTCCAGCTGCCTAAGACTGGAATTTATCAGCATTCCTGCAGGTGATCCTGCCTGCTTCAGAGGTGGGTCGGGACATACACATACTGATTTTTGCTGGTTTCACTGGGTGTCAAAAGGGCACGGAAGCCATCTTGGGCGATGGTGTTTCCAGTCACCTGAGACTGGATTTCATCAGCATTCCCGTGGCCACACACTCTTTCTAACCAATGAAACCCATCACACTACAAGCTGACAATGGGGAAACCTCGCAGGCAAACACCATGCACAGAGAATGAAGATGATAACCCGGACGACCCAAAAAATTCCAACCATCTGATTAACCTCTCAGATAAGGAGTTTAGAATAGAAATATGAAAGATGTTCGTAGAAATCAAAGAAAGCTTAGATCGATCTGAAAAGAACACAAATACAGAAATCAGAAAACTCCAAACTGAAATAATAGATCTGAGAAACATGGTAGCTCAACTGAAAAACTCAGTGGATAGCCTTTCAAGCAGGTTAACAGTTGCTGGTGAAAGAATCAGTGTGCTGGAAGATGAGATGCAAAACAAACTCAACACAACAGAAGAAACTGGAAAAGAAACTTAAGACAAATGATTAGGCAATGGAAAAAGTACTCAAGGAATGTGAACAGATGAAAATAGAAATCTTCGATACACTCAAAAGAAACAACATAAGAATCATTGGAGTTCCAGAGGCCCAGGTAGGAGATCCCCAGGAAGAATCAACTGTCAAAAACATCATCAGAGATACTCCCAGAGTTAAAGACTACATGCAATCAACTCCTGCGTGCCCAAAGAGTACCAGCTAAAAGAGACCCAAAGTAAAACACCCCAAGACACATCCTCGTTACAATGACAAATCCCACAGATAGAGATACTGAAAGCAGCAAGATCAAAAAGGGAAATTACATTCAAAGAAATATCCTTAAGACTTACAGCAGACATGTCACAGAAACTCTCAAGGCCAGAAGACAGTGGTGGGATATTATGACAAGACTGAATGAAATGAATGCCTCATCGAGAATACTGCACCCAGCCCGACTCACGTTCAGGTTTGAAGAATGGATACATAGCCTTATAGATAAACAACAGCTCAAAAACTTCACAGATGAAAAACCAGCCTTAAAGAAAAAACTGACAGGTCTACTTTAAGACAAGAGAGACCAACAAACACAGCAAACTTGTCTACAAAGATGACATCATATCCTATGACAATCATCTCCCTCAATGTCAATGGACTAAATTCACTAATTAAAAGACACAGAGTGGCTAAATGGGTCAAAAAGATGAATCCAAACTTCTGCTGCCTACAACAAACACACCTAAATAATCAGAACAAACATAGACTCAAAAATCAAAGACTGGAGGAAAATCACCCAAGCAAACAGCACCTTTAAAAAAGCTGGGATGACCATATTAATATCTGATGACACCAACCTTATGCTCAAAAAAGTTGTAAGGGACAAAGATGGACACTTTGTACTAATCAAGGGATATGTGCAACAGGAAGAAATCAGACTTTTAAACATATATACACCTAATGAGAGACCAGCAAATTATCTAATACAGTTATTGACAAATCTCAAAGAAGACATCAATAATAACACAATAATTGTGGGAGACCTCAACGTGGCCCTATGAACACTTAATAGGTCAACCAGACTGAAACCCAACAAAAACATACTAGCCCTGAAAAGAGAAATGGAAGGAAAAGGACTAATAGACATATATAGGACATTCCACCCAAAAAAAACCGGGATACAAATTTTTCTCCAAAGTACATGGTCATTCTCCAGGATAGACTACATGCTGACACATAAAACATGCCTTCACAAAATCAAGATGATAGAAATCTTGCAGGCTACCATTGCTGACCACAAGGCTCTGAAATTAGATGTGAACTACAAAGGGACACAGAAGAAAAATTTTAACAATTGGAAATTAAACAGCCTGCTACTTAACAACCAGTTGCTCAGACATGAAATCAAAGAGGAAATCAAAACTTTCATGGAAACAAATTATAATGAAGAAACAAACTGCCAGAATCTATGGGACACAGCAAAAGCGGTCCTGAGAGGAAAATTTAGAGTTTTGCAAGCACACATCAGGGAGGAAGAAGGAGTATTCCTGAATCACTTAATGACGCAGCTCACAAAATTAGAAAACGACCAACAAAAGGAACAAAAAATAGGAAGACAGAAGGAAATAACAAATCTGAAAGCAGAAATCAATGAAGTGGAAAACCAAAAAACAATTGGAAAGATCAACAAAATCAGAAGTTGGTTCTTTGAAAAAATGAACAAGATTGATAGATCATTACAAAATTCACAAAGAAAGAGAGAAACCTGATAACCTGTAATAGAAATAAAAACACGGAGATCACGACAGATATTTCAGAGATCCAAAGGGTAATCAGAGACTACTTTGAGAAACTTTATGCTACTAAACATGAGAACCTAGAAGAAAGGAATAAGTTCTTGGACACTTATAACCTTCCATAGTTAAGTAAGGAGAATGTAGCATACCTGAACACCCCCATCACTATAGAGGAAATTGAAACTGTAGTCAAACATCTGCCTAAATAGAAAAACCCAGGCCCAGATGGATTTACTAATGAATTCTTTTAAACCTTTCAAGAGGAGCTACTACCAATCCTAGCCAGGCTCTTCCATGAAATTAAAAAAAAAAAAAAGGAAACACTCTCAAACAGCTTTTATGAAGACAACATCACCTTTATACCAAAACCAGACAGAGATGCTGTAAAAGAAAATTACAGACCAATATTCCTGATGAATGCAGATGCAAAGATCTTCAACAAAATCCTGTCAAATAGGATCCAATTCTTCATCAAGAAATCATACACTATGACCAAGTTGGTTACATCCCAGGAATGCAAGGATAGTTTAACATCTGTAAATCTATCAATGTAATAAAAACATCAACAACATGAAAAATAAAAATCATATAATAATATCAATAGATGCAGAGAAAGCATTTAATAAGGTCCAACACCCATTCTTGACCAAAACTCTCAGCAAGTTGGGAATGAAAGGAAATTTTTTCAATCTAGTTAAGGCCATCTACCACAAGCCAATGGCAAAAATTATCCTCAATGGAGAAAAACTAAAAGCCTTTCCTCTAAATTCTGGTACAAGACAAGACTGTCTGTTCTCAATACTCCTCTTCAACATAGTACTGGAAGTGCTTGCTATAGTGATCAGGCAAAAAAAAAATATCAAGGGAATCCACATAGGAAAGGAAAAAGTCAAGTTCCAGACTGAAACCCAACAAGAATATCCTAGACCTGAACAGAGAAATGGAAGAAAGAGGATTAGTAGATATATACAGGACACTCCCCCCCCAGAAGCCTGGATACACATTTTTCTCTAATGTACATGGGATTTTCTCCAGAATAGACTACGTGCTTGCACATAAAACATACCTCCATAATATCAAGAAGAGAGAAATTTTGCAGCTGCCTTTGCTGACCACAAAGCCCTGAAATTATATGTGAACTACAAAGGGACAAAGAAGAAAAAATTTAATACCTGGAAATTAAACAGCCTAATACTGAACAACCAGTGGGTCCGAGATGAAATCAAAGAGGAAATCAAAACCTTCCTGAAAACAAGTGACAATGGAGACACAAACGATCAGAACCTATGGGACACAGCAAAAGCAGTACTGAGAGGAAAATTTATAGCTTTGCAAGCACACATCAGGAAAGTAGAAGGGGCATACCTGAATAGCTTAATGACACAGCTCATAGAATTAGAAAGTGCTCAACAAAAGGTCCCAATATAGGGAGACAGAAGGAAATAACAAAACTGAGAGCAGAAATCAATGAAATGGAAACCCGAAAAAAAAATCCAAAAGATCAGTGAAAGCAGAAGTTGGTTATTTGAAAAAAATAAACAAGTTTAATAGACCACTGGCAAAACTAACGAAGAAAGAAAGAGAGAAACTTTATAACTAGCATTAGGAATGAAAAAGGAGAGATCACTACTGATAGGGTAGAGATTCACAGGGTAATGAGAAACTACTTTGAGAAATTCTATGCCATTAAAAATGAAAGCCTGGAAGAAATGGATAAATTCTTGGACTCTTATAATCATCCACAGTTGAACGAAGAGGATGTAGCATATCTAAACACCCCCATCACTATTGAGGAAATTAGGACAGTAATAAAATGTCTGCCCAAAAACAAAAGCCCAGGCCCAGATGGATTTACTAATGAATTCTTTCAAACTTTTCAAGAGGAACTACTACCAAGTCTGGCAAGACTCTTCCAAGAAATAAAAAACACAGGAAAACTTCCAAATAGCTTTTATGAAGCCAACATCACCTTGATACCAAAACTAGACAGAGATGCTACCAAAAAAGAAAGTTACAGACCAATATCGATGATGAATACAGATGCAAAGATCCTCAAAAATCCTGGCAAATGCCTCATTACGAAGATCATCCACTACGATCAAGTAGGTTTCATCCCAGGAATGCAAGGATGGTTTAACATCCATAAATCTATCAACATAATACACAACATCAACAGCAAGAAAAATAAAAACCACATGATCATATCAATAGATGCAGAGAAAGCATTTGATAAGGTCCAACACCCATTCTTGATCAAAACTCTCAGCAAGATGGGAATGGAAGGAACCTTTCTCAATATAGTTAAGGCCATCAACCACAAGCCCTCTGTCCTCAATGGAGAAAAACTAAAAGCCTTTCCTCTAAATTCTGGCACAAGACAAGGTGGTCCTCTCTCACCACTCCTATTCAACATAGCATTGGAAGTACTCGCTATAGCGATTAGGCAAGAAAAAGATATCAAGGGAATCCAGATAAAAAAGGAAGAGGTCAAGCTCTCATTGTTTGCAGATGACATGATAGTCTACTTAGAAAACCCTAAAGTCTCTACGGAAAAGCTTCTAGAAACAATAGACTCACATAGCAAGGTGGCAGACTACAAAATTAACACACAGGTATCAGTGGCCTTTGTATACATCAATAGTAATAAGGAAGAAATGGACATTAAGAAAACAACCCCATTCACAATAGTGCCACATAAACTCAAATATCTTGGAATCAACTTGACTAAAAATGTGAAGGACCTATACAAAAAAAAAAACTATAAAACTCTGCTCGAAGAAATAAGAGAGGACATGCAGAAATGGAAGCACATACCCTGCTCATGGATTGGCAGGATTAACATCATTAAAATGGCAATACTCCCCAAAGCATTGTACAGATTTAATGGGATTCCTCTAAAGATACCCATGACATTCTTCAGAGAAGTAGATCGAGCACTTTTAAAATTCTTTTGGAACAATAAACACCCTCGAATAGCTAAAGCAATCATTGGGAAAAAAATATGGGAGGTATTACTTTCCGTAACTTTAAACTGTATTACAAAGCAATAGTTATCAAAACAGCATGGTATTGGAATAAAGAAAGGCCCTCAGATCAGTGGAATAGGTTTGAATATTTAGAGAATATTCCCCAGCATACAATCACCTAATTTTTGATAAAAGAGCAAGAAATACTAAATGGAGCAAAGAAAGCCTCTTCAACAAGTGGTGTTGGCACAACTGGCTAGCCACTTGCAAAAAATTGAACTTAGACCTCCAGCTAACATCATGTACGAAGGTTAAATCCAAGTGGATGAAGACCTCGATATCAGACCCGAAACCATAAGATATATAGAACAACACATAGGTAAAAGACTCCAGGACATTAAGACTAAATGCATCTTCAAGGAGGAAACTGCACTCTCCAAGCAAGTGAAAGCACAAATTAACAGATGGGAATATATTAAATTGAGAAGCTTCTGCACCTCAAAAGAAATAGCACCCAGGATACAAGAGCTTCCCACTGAGTGGGAGAAACTATTCACCAATACCCATCAGATAAGGGGATAATCTCCAAAATATACAAGGCTCTGACAGAACTTTACAAGAAAAAACATCTAATCCCATCAAATAATGGGGAGAAGAAATGGACAGACACTTTGACAAAGAAGAAATACAAATGGCCAAAAGACACATGAAGAAATGCTCCATATAACTAATCATCAGGGAATGCAAATCAAAACAACTATGAGGTACCACCTCACACCACAGAGATTGTCACACATCACAAAGAATGAGAACAAACAGTGTTGGCGGGAATGTGGAGAGAAAGGAACTCTTATCCACTGCTAGTGGGAATGCTGTCTAGTTCAACCTTTATGGAAAGCAATATGGAGATTCCTCCAATAACTGGAAATTGAGCTCCCATATGACCCAGCTATACCACTCCTAGGAATATACCCTAGGAACACAAAAATACAATACAAAAATCCCTTCCTTACACCTATATTCATTTCAGCACTATTTACCATAGCAAGACTCTGGAAACAGCCAAGATGCTCTTCAATAGATGAATGGCTAAGGAAACTGTGGTACATATACACAAAGGAATATTATGCAGCTGTCAGGAGAGATGAAGTCATGAAATTTTCCTATATATGGATGTACATGGAATCTATTTTGCTGAGTGAAATAAGTCAGAGAGAGTGAGAAAGACACAGAATGGTCTCACTCATCTATGGGTTTTAATAAAAGTGAAAGACATTTTTACAGTAATCATTTTCAGGCACAAAAGAGAAAAAAAGCTGGAAGTTACAGCTCACCTCATGTAGCTTACTGCAAACAGGGATGAGTTTAATTAGAGAAATAACTACGTTTTTAACTATCCTAATACTGAGAATATATGAGGGAAATGGAAAGCCTTTCTAGAGTATAAACGGGGGTTGGTTGGGGAGGAGGGAGATTTGGGACATTGGTGATGAGAATGTTGCATTGGTGATGGGTGGTGTTCTTTATATGACTGAAACCCAAATACAATCATGTATGTAATAAAGTTGTTAAATAAATTTAAAAAAAGTTCTCGCTGTTTACAGATGACATGATACTCTACTTATAAAACCATAAAGACTCTTCCAAAAAGCTTCTAAAAATAATAGATTCATATTGCAATGTGGCAAACTACAAAATTAACACACAGAAATCAATGGCCTTTTTATAGATCAATAATGATAGGGAAGAGATGGATATTAAGAAGGCAATCCCATTGACATTAGTGCCACACAAATTCAAATATCTTGGAGTCAACTTGACCAAAGGTGTGAAGGACTTATACAAAGAAAACTATAAAGCCCTTCTCCAAGAAATAAGAGAGGACAAAAGGAAATGGAAACACATACCCTGCTCATGGATTAGCAGAATTAACATCATTAAAATGGCCATACTTCCCAAAGCATTATACAGATTTAATGCGATCTCTCTAAAGACACCCATGACATTCTTCAAAGAAGTGGATCAATCACTTATAAAGTTCATCTGAAACAATAAACACCCTAGAATAGCTAAAGCACTCCTAGGGAAAAAGAATATGGGACGCATTACTTTCCCCAACTTTAAACTGTACTACAAAGCAATAGTTATCAAAACAGCATGGTATTGGAATAAAGACAGTCCCTCAGATCAGTGGAATAGGTTTGAGTTCTCAGAGAATGTTTTCCATACATAAAAGCAGCTAATTTTTGACAAAAGAGCAAGAAATCCTAAGTGGAGCAGGGAAAACCTCTTCAACAAGTGGTGCTTGTAGAACTGATTAGCCACTTGCAAAAAAACGAATATAGACTCCCAGTTAACATCATGTATGAAGGTAAAATCCAAATGGATTAAAGACCTTGATATCAGACCTGATACCATAAGGTATATAAAACAACATGTAGGTAAATCACTCCATGACATTGAGACTAAAGGCATCTTCAAGGAGGAAACTGCACTCTCCAAACAAGTGGAAGCAGAGATTAACAGATGGGAATACATTAAGCTGAGAAGCTTCTGCACCTCAAAAGAAATAGTGCCCAGGATACAAGAGCCACCCACTGAGTGGGACAAACTAATCACCCAATACCCATTAGATAAGAGCCTAGTATCCAAAAGATAAAGGGCACTGAAAGAACTTTACAAGAAAAAAACATCTAATCCCATCAAAAATGGGGAGAAGAAATGAACAGACACTTTGACAAAGAAGAAATACAAATGGCCAAAAGGCAAATAAAAAATGCTCCACATCACTAATCATCAGGGAGATGCAAATCAAAACAACGATGAGATACCATCTCACACCACAGAGATTGGCCCACATCACAAAGAACAAGAACTATCAGTGCTGGCAGGGATGTGGAGAGAAAGGAACTCTTTTCCACTGCTGGTGGGAATGCCATCTATTCCAACCTCTATGGAAAACGATATGGAGATTCCTCCAAAAACTGGAAATTGAGCTCCCATTTGACCTAGTTATTCCACTTCTAGGGATATACCCTCAGAACCCAAGAATACAATACAAAAATCCCTTCCTACACCTATGTTTATTGCAGCATTTTTCACAATATCCAGGCTCTAGAAACAACCAAGATGCCCTTCAACAGATGAATGGCTAAGAAACTGTGGTACATATACAAAATGGAATATTATGAAGCAGTCAGGATAGATGAAGTCATGAAAATTTCCTATACATGGATATACTTGGAATCTATCATGCTGAGTGAAATAAGTCAGAGGGAGAGAGAGAGATGCAGAATAGTCTCACTCATCTATGGGTTTTAAGAAAAATAAAAGTCATTCTTGCAACAATCCTGCGACAATGAGAGGAGGTCTAGAACTTTCAGCTCACTTCATGAAGCTCACCACAAAGAGTGGTGAGTGCAGTTATAGAAATAACTACACAGAAAACTACCATAATCATGTGAATGGAAGAGGGAACTGGAAAGCCTGTCTGGAGTATAGGTGGGGGTGGGGTGGGATGGAGGGAGATTTGAGACATTGGTGGTTGGAATGTTGCACTGGTGAAGAGGGGTGTTCTTTACATGAGTAAAACCTAATCACAATCATATTTGTAGTCAAGATGTTTAAATAAAGGTATTATAAAAATTAATCAAACAAAACAAGGTAATCAAAATCATACACCATATAAATAAAAGAAAAATGAACACTATATTATCATAGCAATAGAGTCATAGAAAGCATTTGTCCATATTCAAAAACCTTTTATTTAAATTCTCAATAAGATGAGAATTAAAGAAACTTCTCAATAAAGTCAGAGCATTGTAAAAGAAGCTTAAGGAAACATTATACTCAATGAAAATAAAAGGCTTACAAGTTTTGGCATGAGACAAGTTTGGCCCTTCTCAACACTTCTATTCAATATAGTTGGGAAGTAATTGTCATAGTACTCAGGCAAGAAAACAATATTAAAAGCATGACGATCATATCAAAACGAATGAAATACCTTGATATCAGACATAACACCATATCATACATGTAGACAGTATACTCTATAATATTGAAGCTAAAGTCATTTTTAAGAAGGAAACTCCACTGTCCAAGTCAGTGGAAGCAAAATAAATAAATAGGACTATTTTAACCAGAGTATTTTCTGCACATTAAAGGAAGCATGTCTAGGATACAAAAAGTAGCCACAGAATGGGAGAAAATATTCACACAATGCCCATGTGATAAAGGGTTACTATCTAAAACACACACACACACATATATATATATAGAAGTTAATAAGAAGAAAAAATTAACCTTGTGCAAATATGAAGAGAATTGTACAGACATTTCCTCAAAGGAGAAATACAGATGAATAAAAGGCAAATGAAAAAATACAACACATCTCTCATGATCAGTGAGATACAAATTAAAACAACAATGGGTCATTATTTCACATCGCAGAGGTTGGCACACATAACAAAGAACAAGATCAACCAGTGCAATGTGGATGAGGAGAGAAAAAAAACTCTCATTCACTGCTAGTGGGAATGTAGCCTTTTGGGAAAACAAAAATGGATATTCTTCAAACAATTGGAAATTCAGCTTCCATATGATCCATCAATACCATTCCAAGAGATTCATGCTAGGAACCTAAAACACCATGCAAAAAAAGCCCTCAGCATTCCTATGTTCACTGTAGTACTATTTACAGTAGTGAGAATCTGGAAACAGCTAAGTGCCCCAAAACAGATGCACGGCTAAAGAAACTGGTACACAGTCATTAGGAAAAAGCAATCATGAGATTGCTTATACATGGATTGAGATGGAGATTATTATGCTGAGTGAAATAATTTAGAGGGAGATAAAAAACACAGAATAATATCACTCTTTTGTGAGTATAAGAAAAATAATAGTATGGTAATAAACCCAGAGATGAGAGAGATGAGAAACAGGAGGACCCGTCCATGGTAGGAAGATTGCCACAAAGATAGCGAATTCAGTTAGGGTAATGAATGGTCTGTGGTAACAATGATGGTAGGAACAAATCACACTGGACAAGCTCTGAAGGGGATAAAGTGATGTACATTGCTCACCTTAATTAGCAATAGTGCAAGCCACAGTATCAAAAAAGAAGAGAAAGACAAAGAGAGAAATTTGTTTTTGTTTTTTGGGCCACACCCGGTCACACTCAGGGATTACTTCTGGCTATGGGCTCAGAAATAGCTCCTGGCTTGAGGGACCGTATGGGACACAGGGTGATCAAATCTCAGTTTGTCCTACGTTAGCAGATGCCTTGGTATATGCCTGGCAGACTGCCAAGTATTTTTATTTTACCAAAAGCAGTATCTATGACATACTTTTGCTTTTTTTTTCTTGAGACCATTTGGTACTAAATAATACGGCAGATGAGTTGAAAAAAGGCGAGGTGATGGTCTTCGGAGGAAATCCATATGGCGAATGTTGTATTCTAGGAAGGGAGCTCGGTCAAGTGTTTCTTTCTTTTGAGTTTGTGTTCGATCTTCCTCAAAATAAATCAAGCTCAATATCTGCTGAGTCCAGATGGTACCTATAAAAACAAGTAATATTTCTTCAACTCTAAGTTAATGTTTTTTTAATTTTATTTTATTGAAACCATTGTGATCTACAAAGTCCTTCATAGTTAAATTTAAGTTATACAGTGAACAGGGCCATTCCCAATACCAATATCAACTTCTCTCCAACAATGGACCCAGTGTGCATCCTATAACCCTGACCTGCCAGTTTTACTGGCTTGATTAAGTCTAGATTGTCAAAGTTTCGGTCTCTTGAGAGTTAAATATTAATATTTATTTACTTGCTTTTAATGAAACAAGAACGTCTTTGTACTTATTTTTAAAGATTCAAGGTGAGTGCGAGAAGTACATATTCTAGAGATTATGGAGATTTCTCTAGAGTGGAAACAAGAAAGCCAAGAATCAGAGACAGCCAAGATATTTGTTGAAGGGAGAACACTGGATTCAAGTATATGTCTATTACTTAATTTTTAACTATAAGTTTCATATTTAATTTAACATACTAAGGCATTTTGAGCATCTATTTTATTCTATATGTTTTGTAGACTTATGAGTGTATCTAAGCTTGTGAGTAACTTACATTAAAATTGAAAATAGGGGCCGGCAAGGTGGCGCTAGATGTAAGGTGTCTGCCTTGCAAGCACTAGCCAAGGAAGGACCGCGGTTCGATCCCCCGGCATCCCATATGGTCCCCTCAAGCCAGGGACAATTTCTGAGTGCTTAGCCAGGAGTAACCCCTGAGCATCAAACGGGTGTGGCCCAAAAAAAACAAAAATAAAAATTGAAAATAATAAAATTTAAAAAGTTCCCTTTTCTCTTTGGAGTATCATTGTTCTCTAATTTTTTTTACAGAGACTCATACTAAACCTTCCACTTCTTAATTTCTTATATTTATTCAAACTTCGTTTTTGATTACAGTTCTATGGAGCTTTATTCTTTGTACATTTCTATGGGCCTAGTTTCTTTTATTTTTCTTTTATTGGAAATATAGGTAATTAATTGTTCAAGATCCCTTTCATATCAAATATTTCTATCTCTACATGTTGCACAAAAACAAGACAGGAAATACATACATAAAATTTATGGTATTAGTTTATATTGTATTACTATGACAGAGAGAAGTGTGCTAATACATGGCCCCAAACTCTGAAACTTACCAGATTTGGGATATGTAATTATGAAGACATCATCATCTCTAATTTCAAAATCCTCAAGATTTTCTAGTAGTTCAATATCAACCAGAGAACGTTCAAAATTGTATCCTTTAAAGTTCAGTAAATATGTATCAGTATCCATAATGATTTTCCTGTAAGTACACAGAGAGAGTTCTTTTCATATACTTAAAACTTAATTATTATCTTGCCCTTACTGAGTGGTATAAATATTAAAAACTCTCTTTATGCTTGGCATTTGTCATAAAATAGTTTTAAAAACTTTGCAGATGTATTATTAATACTATTTTAAAAGGGGTAACCTAAAATATTTGGAAACTAAAACCATTCTAACACCTTACAAGGGAGATAATACCACAAGTCAAATAGGAAATCAAGATTGCAGAAGGTTTCAGAAATTGATCCCACTTATTTTGTTAACAAATGGCAAGTTTTGCTCTCAATTTGATCATTATTAACTAGATTATATGGTTTCTGACAACTTTAGAGCTTTTATTTTGTATCATTTTCCAATAAATATATAAAAGATTATTTATAGAATATCATTTATTTTTTTCTGATTTCTGTATTTTCTTCTTTTCTTTTCTTTCTTCCCACCTCTTCCTCTGCCCTCTCTTTCCTGTTCTTTCTTTTTCCTTCCCTTTTCCTCTCTTGTTTAATCCTCTTCCTCACTTATTTAATTCTGTTCTCTTTTTTCTCTTCCTTTCTTTCCTATTTTTAATTCTTTCTTTCTCTTACTTTCTTTTAATTACATTGTTCTCTGGACTATTCGATTTAGTGATGTGATTGAATTAATAATGGGCAAAATATACATTATTTGCTATAATTTCTAAATGTGTCTAAAACTTTGCTAATTTAAAAATATAATATATAGCATATATAATATAATATATAATATGTATAATTTCTAAATGTTTATAAAATTTTCTATAATTTCTAAATGTTAACAACATATGTATGGTTCTATGATTTTTTACAGTAACAATTATACTTTATTCAAATTTTTATTTGTTCAGAATTCTATAATTTAAATGAGAAAAAATAAAAAGGTAGAAAAGAATCCAAAGCAGGTCAGCATTAAGATTATAGTGGACACATACTACATAGGATAGTGACATACATAGGTAGGCCTCATTAACACATTGTTTAGTACTCGAGATGCAAAAGCTATGTGTATCCTAAAGTACTCTAGCCATTATTTAACTCTGAAACCTTCATTTAACAAGGTCCAAACCTATCACTGACGAAATGCCTAGAAACTGAGAAAACCTCCCAACTCTGACACATTGACCCAATCTCTTTTATTTGATTTATTAATTTTTTACTTTATTATTACTATATTTACCTGTTTTTCTGCTCTTCTCTCTTATCTTTTGCTCTCCCTTAATCTTTTTCTTAAGCTATACCTAAACTAATTATTTATCTTAACTCAACTAGTCCTTAAGAGCTCAAACCCATCCTATTAGGGTCAGACTATAACAACATCTTAAGAAATGATCACTAGACTGAACTCCGCTGGATCTCAGATGCCAGCACCCCTATCTGCCTCTCTTCTCTGCTGTCCTGCATTTTCGGCCTGATTTCATCCTGAGTGCAACTCATCTGCCAGCCTGCTTTCCCATGAGCCTGCCGCGGAGCCTGCCTTCCCGTGAGCCTTCCGTGGAGCCTGCCTTCCCGTGAGCCTTTCATGGAGCCTGCCTTCCCGTGAGCCTTCCGTGAAGCCTGCTTTCCCATGAGCCTTACTTGGAGGTGAGTCAACACGCCCAGAAAGGGAGGAGCCAGAGGAGCATGGTCGCTCCACTCCCCTTCGCAATGGTGCACATCCTTTAGCCGATGAATATAGAAAAACCCGCAATACAAGTGTGACAGTGGGGAAACAACGCGGGCCAGTGCCAGACATAGAGAATGAAGATGGCAACACTGAAGACTTGAGCATGACCAACCAACTAGTAAGTCTCTCAGATAAGGAGTTTAAAGTTGCAATATGGAAGATGTTCGAAGAACTCAAACAAAGTATAGAAGAGAACACTAATAAGAATCAAGAGAATATGAAGATAGAAATGAGAAAACTCCAAACTGAAATTTCAGGTCAAATAACAGGTCTGAAAAACTCAGTAGATGAATTGAAGAAAAACATTGTTGAGCTTTCCCACAGGTTAACAGTAGCTAAGGATAGAATCAGTACACCGGAAGATGAGATGCATAACAATTCCATACAGCAGAAGAAAATGGGAAAAACCCTCAAAGCAAATGATCAAACAATGGAAAAATTACTCAAAGAATGGGAACAGATGAAAATAGAAGTCTATGATAAGCTCAACAGAAAGAACTTGAGAATCATTGGAGTCCCAGAGACTCAGGAAGAAAATCTCCAGGAAGAATCAACAGTCAAGAACATCATTAAAGAGAAACTACCAGAGCTAATGAATACATGCGATCAAATCCTGCATGCCCGAAGAGTGCCAACTAAAAGAGACCCCAGAAAAAACACCCCAAGACAATCCTAGTCACAGTGATGAATCCCATAGATAGAGACAGAATTCTGAAAGCAGCAAGATCGAAAAGAGAAATTACATTCAAGGGAACATCCTTGAGATTTACTGCATACCTGTCACCAGAAACACTCAAGGCCAGAAGGCAGTGGTGGGACATAGTGACAAAACTCAATGAAATAAATGCTTTGCCTAGAATACTGCACCCAGCAAAACTCACTTTCAGGTTTGAAGAAACAATACATAGTTTCACAGACCAACAACAACTCAAAAACTTCACAGACTCAAAACCATTCTTAAAAGAGAAACTGAACGACATACTTTAAGACAAGGCTTACCAACAGACACACCAAACTTTGATATAAAGATGGCACTAACTCCCAGGACAATTCTTTCTCTCAATGTCAATGGACTAAATGCACCAGTTAAGAGACACAGAGTGGCTAAATGGATCAAAAAACTCAATCCAACCTTCTGCTGCCTACAAGAAACGCACCTGAATAGTCAGAACAAACATAGACTCAAAATAAAAGGCTGGAGGAAAATCACCCAAGCAAACGACACCCATAAAAAAGCAGGAGTGGCCATAATGTCAGATGATGCAAACTTTATACTTAGGAAAGTTGTAAGGGACAAAGATGGACATTTTGTATTAATCAAGGGATATGTACAGCAGGAAGAAATTAAACTCCTAAACATATATGCACCGAATGAGGGGCTAGCAAAATATTTAATACAACTGTTGACAAATCTGAAAAACAATATCAGTAACAACACAATAATTGTGGGAGACCTGAACACGGCATTGTCAACACTAGACAGGTCAACCAGACTGAAACCCAACAAGAATATACTAGACCTGAACAGAGAAATGGAAGAAAGAGGCCTGGTAGATATATACAGGACACTCCACCCCCAGAAGCCTGGACACACATTTTTCTCTAATGTACATGGGACATTATCCAGGATAGACTACATGATAGCACATAAAACATAACTCCATAACATCAAGAGGATAGAAATTTTGCAGGCTGCCTTTGCTGACCAAAAAGCCCTGAAATTATATGTGAACTACAAAGGGACACAGAAGAAAAACTTTAACACCTGGAAGTTAAACAGCCTCATACTGAATAATCAGTGGGTCCGAGATGAAAACAAAGAGGAAATCAAAACCTTCCTGAAAACAAATGACAATGGAGACAAAAACTATCAGAACCTATGGGACACAGCAAAAGCAGTACTGAGAGGAAAATTTATAGCTTTGCAAGCACACATCAGGAAAGAAGAAGGGGCATACCTGAATAGCTTAATGACGCAGCTCATAGAATTAGAAAGTGCTCAACAAAAGGATCCAAAAATAGGGAGGCAGAAGGAAATAACAAAGCTGAGAGCAGAAATAAATGAAGTGGAAACCCGAAAAACAATCCAAAAGATCAATGAAAGCAGAAGTTGGTTCTTTGAAAAAATAAACAAGATTGATAGAACACTGGCAAAATTAACAAAGAAAGAAAGAGAGAGAAACTTGATAACTCGTATTAGGAATGAAAAAGGAGAGATCACTACTGATATGGTAGAGATTCAAAGGGTAATCAGACACTAATTTGAGAAACTCTATGCCACTAAAAATGAAAACCTGGAAGAAATGGATAAATTCTTGGAATCTTATAATCTTCCACGATTGAATGAAGAGGATGTAGCATATCTAAACACACCCATTACTATTGAGGAAATTAAGACAGTAATCAAATGTCTGCCCAAAAACAAAACCCCAGGCCCAGATGTATTTACTAATGAATTCTTTCAAACATTTCAAGAGGAACTACTACCAATCCTCGCAAGACTCTTTCATGAAATCGAAAAAACAGGAAAACTTCCAAATAGCTTTTATGAAGCCAACATCACCTTGATATCTAAAACAGACAGAGATGCTACCAAAAAAGAAAATTACAGACTAATATCGCTGATGAATGCAGATGCAAAGATCCTCAACAAAATCCTGGCAAATAGGATTCAATGCCTCATCAAGAAGATCATCCACTACGATCAAGTTGGTTTTATTCCAGAAATGCAAGTCTGGTTTAACATCCATAAATCTATCACCATAATACACAACATCAACAGCAAGAAAAATAAAAATCACACGATCATATCAATAGACACAGAGAAAGCATTTGACAAGGTCCAACACCCATTCTTGATCAAAACTCTCAGCAAGATGGGAATGGAAGGAACCTTTCTCAATATAGTTAAGGCCATCTACCACAAGCCAGAGGCAAATATTGTCCTCAATGGAAAAAAACTGAAAGCCTTTCCTCTAAATTCTGGCACAAGACAAGGCTGTCCTCTCTCACCAATCCTATTCAACATAGCACTGAAAGTACTCGCTATAGCGATTAGGCAAGAAAAAGATATCAAGGGAATCCAGCTAGGAAAGGAAGAAGTCAAGCTCTCACTGTTTGCAGATGACATGATACTCTACTTAGAAAACCCCAAAGACTCTACCAAAAAGCTTCTAGAAACAATAGACTCATATAGCAAGGTGGCAGGCTACAAAATTAACACACAAAAATCAATGGCCTTTCTATACACCAATTCTAATAAGGAAAAAATGGACATTAAGAAAACAAACCCATTCACTACAGTGCCACATAAACTCAATATCTTGGAATCAACTAGACTAAAAATGTGAAGGACCTATACAAAGAAAACCATAAAACTCTGCTCCAAGAAATAAGAGAGGACACGTGGAAATGGAAGCACATACCCTGCTCATGGATTGGCAGGATTTACATCACTAAAATGGCAATACTGTCCAAAGCACTCTACAGATTTAATGTGATCCCCCTAAAGATACCCATGACTTTCTTCAAAGAAGTAGATCAGGCACTTTTGAAATTTATTTGGAACAATAAACACCCTCGAATAGCTAAAGCAATCATTGGGAAAAAGATTTACTTTCCCCAACTTTAAACTTTACTACAAAGCAATAGTTATCAAAACAGCATGGTATTGGAATAAGGACAGGCCCTCAGATTAGTGGAATAAGCTTGAATGCTCAGAGAATGTCCCCCAGACATACAATCACCTAATTTTTGATAAAGGAGCAAAAAATCCTAAATGGAACAAAGAAAGCCTCTTCAACAAGTGGTGTTGGCACAACTGTGTAGCCAATTGCAAAAAATTCATCTTAGTTGCCCAGCTAACATCATGTACGGTTAAATCCAAATAAATTAAAGACCTCGATATCAGACCCAAAACCATAAGATATATAGAACAACGCATAGGTAAAACACTCCAGGACATTGAGACTAAAGGCATCTTCAAGGAGGAAACTGCACTCTCCAAGCAAGTGAAAGCACAAATTAACAAATGGGAATATATTAAACTGAGAAGCTTCTGCACCTCAAAAGAAACAGCACCCAGGATACAAGAGCCTCCCACTGAGTGGGAGAAACTATTCACCCAATACCCATCAGATAAGGGGCTAATCTCTAAAATATACAAGGCACTGACAGAACTTTACAAGAAAAAAACATCTAATCCCATCAGAAAATGGGGAGAAGAAATGGACAGACACTTTGACAAAGAAGACATACATATGGCCAAAAGACACATGAAAAAATGTTCCACATCACTAATAATCAGGGAGATGCAAATCAAAACAACTATGAGGTACCACCTCACACCCCAGAGATTGGCACACATCACAAAGAATGAGAACAAGCAGTGTTGGCGGGGATGTGGAGAGAAAGGAACTCTTATCCACTGCTGGTGGGAATGCCGTCTAGTTCAACCTTTATGGAAAGCAATATGGAGATTCCTCCAATAACTGGAAATCGAGCTCCCATATGACCCAGCTATACCACTCCTAGGAATATACCATAGGAACACAAAAATACAATACAAAAATCCCTTCCTTACACCTATATTCATTGCAGCACTATTTACCATAACAAGACTCTGGAAACAGCCAAGATACCCTTCAACAGATAAATGGCTAAGGAAACTGTGGTAATATACACAATGAAATATTATGCAGCTGTCAGGAGAGATGAAGTCATGAAATTCTCCTATACATGGATGTACATGGAATCTATTATGCTGAGTGAAATAAGTCAGAGAGAGAGAGAGAGAGAGAGAGAGAGAGAGAGAGAGAAAATAAACGCAGAATGGTCTCACTCATCTATGGGCTTTAAGAAAAGTGAAAGACATTTTTACAATAATAATTTTCAGGCACAAAAGAGAAAAAAGCTGGAAGTTACAGCTCACCTCATGAAGCTCACCGCAAACAGGGATGAGTTTAGTTAGAGAAATAACTACGTTTTGAACTATCCTAATAATGAGAATTTATGAGGGAAATAGAAAGCCTGTCTAGATTACAGGCAGGGGTTGGTTGGGGAGGAGGGAGATTTTGGACATTGGTGATGGGAATGTTACACTGGTGATGGGTGGTGTTCTTTACATGAATGAAACCCAAATACAATCATGTATGTAATAAAGTTGGTTAAATAAAAAAAAAAAGAAGTCTTTAAAAAACAGTGTGGGGTTTTTCAGGGAGAGTCAGGGGCATTTAGGTGAAAAGAAGTGGCTGGTTTTCATGAAATGTAAGTTCCTGGAGCTTTTTGGGGATTAAATTGTCAGTAATCAAAGGGTCAGGAAAGTGAGTCTGACACTAAGCGAGGATGAAGAAAAAAAAAAGAAATGATCACTAATATATGTCTTTATGTGGGTAGGAGTATATATAGAGAGGACTCCGTTATGAGAGTCAAACCTAAACTTTAAATAATCCATGCCTATAGTGGATAGTCCCTCCTATATACTATCCCTCCTCCCCACTTCAGAAATCCTATTATCCCTTCACCCCCCATTTTCTATCTGATATCCTACCTTATTAATGCTCTTTACTCTCAGTTCTTAACCAGTTAAGTATAAAGATCAACCTCCTTCCTGCCCAAAAACGTCATCACCCAGCTCCCATGAGAAGGGACACCCACTCAGCCCAGCATTTCGACCCCTGGCAAGAAACAACAACCAACATCCCTACTGAATCATGCTCTGTGGCTCTCTTTCTCACCCATCCCCAAATGATTAGACAGCGACTGTCCAACCTCAAACCCTATATCCCAGACAGAATCGACACAGCTCTCCACAACAGCTCCAGGAACCAAACTTGCTCGGAGACATTCTTAATACTGCTCTGACACCAACATGTGCCAGTTTTGATATGACATCCTGACAATGAGGAAATGGCAACAACTTGATCTAAGAGCAGATCTTCTTACCTCACCATCTAATGATAAGATGAAATCAAAAGACTTTGATCTGTGCATAGCCCAAAATCACTATCTACAGAAGACTGACTGTAGCAACCATGATTGGGCAGAATTTATCCTGGGACCAATAAAAACTACTCTAGTCCAGGCTTTGGTCTAGGACCTGTACAATAACCAAGATATCTAACTCCAGATGTCTGACTGATACAACTGCAACTGAGCAGGCCTTCTGGAAACATAATGAAAGACTCTATCCTAGGCTTTGTCCTAGGATTGGTGCAAAAACCAAGACCACCATCTACAGAAGACTGATTAAAACAACAGTGATGGAACAGAACTTCTAGAACCATAAAGAAAAACTCCATCTTAGGCTCTATTTTTTGACCTGTGCAGATACCAAGATTTTTAGATACAGAGGTCTAATTTTATCATCCATGATGGAGTGGAAGGTTTCCATACACCACAAAAGGACCTCGGAGAGTATATGAACATATATAGAGTCTGTAGTTATTCCCATGACAATATACTTCAAGGGTGGAGAAACCTTGAATCTCTTAGGCCAAAGGAATTTCCTTTCTAACCTCTCCAATATTTACTGTGCCTACGCAGAAAAAAAAAGAAGCAGCACAAAATGACTTATTTTGGTTTTGTTATTGTTGTTGTTGTTTTTCATTTTTGTGCTTTGTTTTGTTTTATTTCAGGACTGTGGTTTTTGTGTGGTTGTTGTCTTTATTGCTGTGGTGCTTTATGGCTTTTTTGTTTAATTTTTTCTTTTTGTACTGTTGTATGTTTATCTTCCCTTTTCCCTTTCTTCTCTCAAGTTGATATTTATAGCCTCTAGAAGAACTCTGCCCATTTTTTACTTGTTTACTTTTTGCTCCTTTTTATTTTTTCTTTCCTTCAAACAAAATCACATAATTTGAAACATAATGTTCCCCCTCACAAATTGAGTGGGAAATAATGGAGGGTAACAGACCAAACAGTTGTATGATCATTAAGTGGTAATAAAAAAGATCAGACTTAAACACAAATTCGAAAGCCAATGACAGCAGAATCGATCCCAACTCTACAATAAGCTAGATACAGAGGGGACCATTTATAGTAGCAGCCCAGGGGGTAAAGGAAGGGGATCTGGGATGGATACTGGGAACAAGGTTAGAGGGAAGACAACTTTGGTGGTGGGAATTCCCCTGATTCATTTTCACTATGTACCTAAATTATTACTGTGAAAGATATGTAATCCACTTTGGTCAAAATTAAAATCATTATTATAATAAATAAAAAATTAGCATCAATGTTTGCTTCTATATTATGTACACTAAATTTAGAATAATACTATTATTTTAGTGCCTGTGTATAGATGATACATTATCATAAATAATTCTATATTTTCAAGAACAAGATATACTAGCTTTGCCTGAGATATCTGCATTTGAATATTAAATAAAATAGTGTCATATTATGAATAATAGGTTAGAAATCATATATTTTATTAAATCACTTAAAATTTTATATTCAAGTCACTTAAAACACTCGTAACACAGATAAAATTTTATTTGAGTGTTATGACAACACATTTTTAGTAAGGATTCACTTTTCTAAATTATGAACAAATGTACAGAACAAAGTTCTGGGTAACATGATACAGAAACACAATTTCACAATCCTACCATAATGGATATTTTTTTTATCATTTTTTGCTGCTTTTTTAAGAAAGGGAGGCTCTAAGTTGTGCTGAGGGAGCTTGAGGTCTCTCACCAGGAATTCTCAGACAATCCATAGCTCACACTGTGATGCGAGGGGAACTATGTGGTGCTAGATTCAAGCACCAAGCCAGACATCTACTTTAACCAGTCTGCTACCTGTTAGTTCATTATTTATGCTTCTGGTAATAAAGTAAGCAAGAAACACAGAATATTGAGTGAAAGAAAGTCATGCTGATTACTGAGAAAATGACTATAATGGAAGAATGTAAGTCTACCCTTTATTACTCACAGTTTGCAGATAAATTGAAGCAAAATCCACTTCTGTTCTAATTTTTAAGATGATAGAAATGGACGTATTGCTGATATATATAAACTCCCTGCAAAGTTTTCTTGACCAGTAAGAAGTACTTGAAGCAGTCAGCAGGTAGCTCAATTTGGATAAACATTGAGTAAGATTTTGTTGACATTTGGAAAAGCTTATCAGTTTTCAATATAAACAACAATGAAATCAAAACATGCAGTTATATAAAAGAACTGTAAGTATAGGTCATGTTACTTAACTTTGGCAATTATACAGGAAATGCATTTAAATTAAATGCATTTTAAAATTATAGCAACAACTTTCTTTGGCATGAATTTGGTTACAAACTAATTTTAGACACCTCAGGGTACTGATTATTCATTACATTTTGCATCATCCAATGTGAAACTATAGACAATTTTAAGAACATTGTATAGATATTCCCCTGTATATACCTTATTTTTCCAAGAAAACACAGCACTGTAGTATTGAAGTGATGTCCCTCTACACCTATTTTATTTAAAGTAACACTAACAAATTCAGCCAATTTAGTGTTGTTTGCTTGCTTGCTTTGGCTTAGGGAATATACCTGCAGTCAGTACTCAAGGCATACTGAGTACTGTCTCTGCACTCAAAGATCACTGCTGGTCAGTCAAGATGACCTTATGTCCTAACAAGTTTTGAACTGGGTTGACTGTGCAAGCCACGCTCTTTAGCCATGGTTCTATCTGATCTTGAGCCAGCCAATTTGGAAGAGTTCTATAATTGGAATTTTTTCAGACCGTTCTAAAATGTCCATTGGATTTACTTTCTTTTTTTCTGTCATGTGCAACCCATATAAGCTGCTCTCTGAGAATTATTCTCAGGTTTCTATTTAGCACATAATTTTAACCAAGGTAGATTTTTATCCTTTAAATTCACACATCTTCAGCAGTATTAAAAGAAATTAGGCTGAGATTAACTTAAGCTTATAAATGTTCAACCCATATCTTGTTTCAATTAGTGTTTATAAGATAACAATCTTTTATTTGGTAAGTTTCACACATAAAATTGATAAATTTATGGGGTTTATTATTAGTCCAGAATTTCTGGTTTTATGTAAATTTTTATGAAAACTATCTAGTAAGATAACATTTGAATGCCATAATAAATTTCTATTTTCTCTACCTTAATAGTTTATGATAATAGTAATGTGAAAAAGAGTATACACATATTTCCTATAATAGCATTACTTTCCTCATTTTTAAATAATTTTTATTGAGTCCAATGTGAATTACAAAGCTTTCACAGTTATATTTATGGTATACAGTGACAGTGAATTAGGGCAATGCCCACCACTTGTGTTGATATCCCTTTACCCCTGTTCCCAGCTTGCATTCCATGTCTCCATCCTTTGATCCCTGGATTGACAGTGTAAAAAGTCTCTTTGTGAATAGCTTATTGTAGTTTTTCTTGATTCTATTGTCATTGATTTTGAGTTGGGTATTTAGGTCTGATCATTATTTTATACTTTTTTCATTTCTACATAATTAGTACAGTTAACTCCTGAAAGTGTTACTAACATATTTTTTTGTTTCCATATAACTCTGCAAGGCTTAGAAAATAGTAAATTTATAAAGGTAGAAGTAGTGTCATGTTTTTTTTTTAATTGTTTGTTTACTGGGAGTAGTTGTCACAAGCTATGGTGCTCAGGGGACCATGTGAAGTGCCTGGTATCAATCCAAGTTTGGCATTTGAAAGACAAGGACCTGGGTTCCTGACCTATCTCTCCAGTCCTGTAGTGATATTTAAATATAACAAAGTGAATCTGAAGAAAGATTTTAAAAAGCCATGAGTTATTGTGCTATTATAGTGCAAGACTGCTTGTTCTTGTCACTTCATATCCTATTTTATTATATGAATATTTTTCATAAATATATTGGAAGTGTTTGAAAAATATAAGTAGTATATCTTCTTTGAAGATGTGGTAATTTTCTTTAGTGAACCCATTTGGACCAAGACTTTGTTCTTGGAGGTATTTTTAGTTTGGATCTTCTCACTTCAGATTAGTCATTTATAATCCTCTTAATTAATTCTTAGGAGGTCATACAATTATAAGAATTCATCCATTTCTTCTCGGATCTTTACCCCAGAACAGAGTTTATCATAAGGATCCCTGATATTTTGAATTTGTTAGTTATCTGTTGTAATTATTCCATTTCTCCCTGATCCATTTTACTTGTGCTTTCTCTTCTTTGTCTATTGAGTCTAGGCTAAAGGACTTGTCAATCTTGTTCATTCTTTTGAAAATCAAGTTTTGCTTTATTCCTGCTTTGTATTGGTTCATTTTTCTTTTTAAAGTTTAGTCACCATGCTTTTTATGCTTGTTTGTTTTTGAGTAACACCCCAGGGTTACTCCTGGCTGTGCACTCAGAAATCGCTCCTGGCTTGGAGGACCATATGAAATGCAGGGGATAGAACCCAGGTTCATTCTGGCTTGGCCATGTGAAAGGCAAACAACCTAGCGTTGGGCTCTCGCTCCGGCCCCCTCACCATGATTTTAATACTATTAATGATGGGTTTCATTAATATGATTTTTTAACTATACTCTCCAGCAGAGTGGCCACTTCCTTCTGTTGTCTCAGCCCTACCATTCCCATTTCCAATATCTTCCTGTTATAGTAATCTTAGTTCTGTAGACTAATTCTCTTTCTGTTGTCTTTGACCATTTGTTATTCACTTCATATGCTTCTTTATGTATGTCAGAGATTACTCTATGTATGTATCTCTTTCTGACTGACTTTTCTTAGCTTGTTGACCTTGTAGTACATTGACAGAAAAATCACACAACTTTATTATTCCTAGTAGCTGAGTACTATTTCATTGTGTATACATATTGTAGTTTTATAAATTTATTTACTTTATATAATTAAAGAGTATTGATTTATATTGAATTGGGATGTTCTATTTATATATAAAATTCAGGACAGTTATTAATAAATTACATTATATATTTAGTTCTTTATTATAGTTTATTTATATAATTATATTCAATTAGGCTATGTTAAAATAAACTCAAGAATATTTGACGTATAGAATGTATATTTTGGGGTATCTTTTGCCACACTTGTTGTGGTAGTGAAGGACATTTCACACTGGACTATTTATCTGGGCACTTAGAATATTTTTATATTTAAACAATGTGATTAGTGTGTTGTGCATAATTAAATTTTTGTATTATAAAGTATTCTGCTTTTCACCCATAGAACTTTTCCATCATCAATGTCACCAGTTTCCTCCCACTCTCTTCCTGCCTGCCTTTCCTGCTCTTCTCCTGCTTTTTCTCTCTCTTTCTTTCCCCTGCTCTCTTTCTTTATGTCTTAGGCACTGTGGTTTTCACTATTGTTAATAAAAGAAACAGTGCACATAATTTTATCTCCAGCCAACACCCAGTTATTGTCCCAAGTTATAGAAGAAGTCTTATACCTCAATCCAAGTAGGATCAAAGAATGCCCATCTGAAAGTAATGCTGGCACAGGAAATAGTCAACACAAACTTAATAAAATAAACAGGCTCAGTTACTTCCACCACTGATAACTACAAGCAGGCCAAAGGGCACTAGCAGGCAGACAGGCAAGCTCTGGGGCCAAAACCAGAAGAAATTTCTTTGACCTGAGGTCCTTATTGAGAAGAGTTCCTCATGAGTGAGGAACAGGTAAGGATAGGTGGCCAACCCAGAGGTTCTTTTCAATTGATTGTGACATTGATAAGCACATGCAAAGACATATCCTGATCATAGTGAGAACAAGTTATTACAACTCCCCTTATTGATCATATAAAAAATACAGAATTATGTGATAGAAAAATGGTGACCCAAAGTTATCTATCAAAAACTGAAACCCCTATATATAGGCTAAATGTTGGCAGTATTTTGCAGAGGTACACTAAATAGTTGTGAAATAAAAAAAGCTTTAACCTAAGAGCAGGCTGATATTATCTATGAATCATCAAGTCATAACTTTAACTACAGGCTTCATGCCATCCAAATTGTCTAACCTCAAAGTCTGTCTTCAGGGTTTCAGGAAAAGTTCTTCTTATTGCAGTTGTCATAACCAGGCAACTTTGATTAAAAATATTGGGTTTTGCACAAGTTCTATATTAATGTCAGTAGTCACATAGCATGTCCTGGTTTCATTTCACTATCAGGTGGCCTGACACTGAAACCTACCTCTTTTGCAAGCCGTTACTATTTCTAAGTCATTGTTAGAATTGCATATGAGCCCACCTTGGGGCAAGGTGGTGGTAGTAGGTTTAAACCTGCACTGGTTGTAGTCTGATTCCTGGTGATGGTGCAAAAACCTGTGTCAGTTCTGATTATAATACTTGAGTGAAATTAAAGATTAGATTCAGAAAAGTTGTAAGGAACAAAGATGGAGACTTGGTACTAATCAAGGGATATGTGCAACAGGAAGAAATCACACTACTAAACATATACACATCCAATGAGAGACAAGCAAAATAGTAATTGACAAATTCAAAAGAGGACATCAATAGTAACACAATAATTGTGGGAGACCTCAACATGCCCTGTCAACCAGACTGAAACCCAACAAAAGTATACTAGTCCTTAAAAGAGAAATGAAAGAAAGAGGCCTAATATATATATACATATATATAGTATATATATACGTATATATGTATATATATTAGGCCTCTTTCTTCTATTTCAATGAAATCAATGAAGTAGAAACCCAAAAAAACAACCCAAAAGGTCAACAAAAGGAGAAGTTGGTTCTTTGAAAAAATAAACAAGATTGATAGACTATTGGCAAAACTCACAAATAAAGAGAGAAATTTAACCCATATAAGAAGTGAAAGGGGAAAATCATTACAGATATTGCAGAGATTCAGGGTAATCAGAGATTACTTGAGAAACTCTATGCCACTAAACATGAGAACCTGGAAGAAGTGGATAAATTCTTATAACCTCATATGATTGAATAAGGAGAGTGTAGATATCTAAATACCCACATCACTATAGAGGAAATTACAACTGTAATCAAATGAATACCCCCCCCCAAAGCCCAGGCCAAATGGATTCACTAATGAATTCTTCCAAACCTTTCAAGAGGAACTAAGACCAATCCTGGCCAGGCTCCTTCATAAAATTGAAAAAATGGGAACATTTCAAATAGCTTTTATGAAGCCAATATCACCTTGATGGAGATGCTGCCAAAAAAGAAAATTATAGATCAATATTGCTGATGAATACAGATGCATAGATCCTCAACAAAATTCTGGCAAATAGGATCCAATACCTTGTGAAGAAGATCATTTACTACGGTCAAGTATGTTTCATGCCAGGAATGCAAAAATAGTTTAACATTCGTAAATAAATAAACAAAATACAAAACATCAACAAGAAAAATAAAAATCACATGATCATACAACAGTTGCAGAGAAAGCAATTGATAAGGTACAACACCCATTCTTGTTAAAAAAAAATTCTTATCAAGATGGGAACAAAGGAACCTTCCTCAATATAGTTAAGGCCATCTACCCCAAGCCAATGGCAAATATTATCCGCAACAGAGAAAAACTAAAAGTCTTCCCTCTAAATTTTAGTACAAGACAAGGCTGTCCTCTCTCACCACTCCTAATCAACATAGTACTGCAAGTAGTTGCTATAGTGATTAAGCCAGAAAAAAAAAGATACCAAGGTTATCCAGATCTAAAAGGAAGAAATCAATCTCTCAATGTTTGCAGATGACATAATAATCTACTTAGAAAACCCTATAAACACTAGCAAATTTGTCTAGAAACAAGATTCATATAGCAATATGGCAGGCTACAAAATTATCATACAAATTTCAATGGACATTTTATACATCAATAATGGGAAGAAATGGACATTAAGAATAAAACAATCCCATTCACATTAGTGTCACACAAACTCAAATATACTGGTGTCAACTTGAATAAAGATGTGAAGGACCTATACAAAGGAAACTATAAAACCCTGTTCCAAAAAATAAAAGAGTATACACAGAAATAGAAGCACATACCCTGCTCATAGATTGGCAGGAATAACATCATTAAAGTGGCAATACTCCTCAAAGCATTGTGCAGATTTCATGCAATTCTTCTAAGAATACCCATAATATTTTTCAAAGAAGTGGATAAAACACTCCTGAAATGTATCTGAAATAATAAACACCCAAGAATAGCTAGAGAAACCCTTGGGAAAATAAATATGGGAGGCATACTTTTCCCAACTTTAAATTGTATTACAAAGCAATAGTCATTAAAGCATTAAAGCAGCATGGTTTTGGAATAAAGACAGACCCTCAGATCAGTGGAATAGACTGAAGTATTCAGAGAATGCTCCCCCGATATACAATCAAATAATCTTTGACAAAGGGCAGGAAATATAATATGGAACAAGGAAAGCCTATTTAACAAATAGTGTTGACACAATTGGTCAGCACTTGCAAAAAAAAAAAAAAAAACAGACCTCCAGCTAACACCATGCACCAAGGTCAAATTCAAATGATTAAAGACCTTGATATCAGACCTGAAATCATAATTATATAGAACAACACGTAGGTAAAACACTCCAGGACATTGAAACTCAAGGCATCTTTAAGGAAAAAACAGCACTCCCCAAATAAGTCAAAGCAGAGATACAAAAATGGAACTATTCATCTGAGAAGCTTCTGCCCCTCAAAGAAAATAATGCATCAAAGGAAATAAAGCTACCCACAGAATTGGAGAAGCTATTCAACCAATAGCTATCAGATAAGAGCTAATATCTAAGATATACAAGGTACTGACAGAACTTAATAAAAAAAACTTATAACCCCATAAAAAATGGAGATAGGAAATGAATACTTTCTCAAAGAATAAATACAAATGAACAAAAGGAACATGAAAAATGCTCCACAACCCTAATCATCAGGGAGATGCAAATCAAAACAATAATAACATATCATCTCACACCACAGAGACTAGCACACATCACAAAGAAGAACAATCATTGCTGGCAGGGATGTGGGGAGAAATAAACTCTCATTCACTGCTGGTGGGAATGCCTCTAGTCTAGCCCTTATGGAAAACAATATGGAGTTTCCTCAAAAAACTGAAAATTGGGGCCGAAGAGATAGCATCATGGAGGTAAAGCATTTGCTTTGCATGCAGAAGGTCGGTGGTTTGAATCCTGGCATCCCATATGGTCCCCTGAGCCTGCCAGGAGCGACTTCTGAGCATAGAGCCAGGAGTAACCCCTGAGCATGGGTGGTTGTGACCCAAACAACAACAACAAAAAACCCTGAAAATTGAGCTCCATTTAACCCAGCTACCACTCCTAGGGATATACTCTAGGAACACAAAATGCAATACAAGATCCCTTTCTCACATCTATATTCATTGCAGCACTATTTACAAAAACCAGATTCTGGAAACAACCAAGATGCTCTTCAACAGATGAATGGCTAAAGAACATTTGGTGTAGATATACACAATGGAATATTATGCAACCATCAGGAGAGATAATGTCATGACATTTTCTTGTACATGAATGGACATGAAATCTATTATACTGAGTGAAATTACTCAGAAAGAGAGATGGACAGAGAATAGTTTCATTCATCTATGGGTTTTAAGAAAAATTAAAAACATTAAAATAATTTCCAGAGATGAGCACCAGAAGGACTGGCTAGGATATGAAGCTAACCACACAGGGTAGTGAGTGCAGTTAGAGAAATAACTATGCTGAAAACTATCATAACAATATCAGCGAGTGAGGGATGAAGAAAGCCTGTATAGAATATAGGTGAGGGTTGGGGAAGAAAGAGATATGCACATTGGTGATGGAAAGCTTGCATGGTGAAGGGAAGTATTCTTGTTATGACTGAAACCGAACTACAATTACGTTTGTAATCACGGTGTTTAAATAAAGAAATTATAAAAAAGAATAATATTTATGTTATACACATAACAAAAGGGAAAAATGGAAAAAATAATCTGTGAAGGAAATAATAGGACAAACTTGTCCAATGTAATAAAAATATGAAGTACCTAGGAGACTACAATAAACAACAAAAGAGAAGAAAAATTTCATTTCAAATGGAATAGTAAGAATTACAACAGATTTCTCAGAAAATATATATACAAGAGAAATAAATTGAATGACAGATTGAAAGAGCAAAACTAAAACAAAATATATCTTTCTATTGTAAAAAGCTGTTTTTAGGTTTGAGGAGAAATAAAATCACTGTTATACAAATGATGGTGACATTTGCTATGATGAAACCAACTCTGCAAAAATACCTAAGTTATATATTACCTGAAAGGATCAAAAAGACAATTGCAAAAACAACCCAACTACTTGAAGATGACAAAATAGCCCTTTCTATCAATGATTTATTTGAAATCAAAGAACTGAAGTCACCAGTATAAAGGAAATGATCTGTCCTGACAAGAGCAAGTAAGTAAAATAAATAGTACCTATTCACTAATTGTACTGGAAACCTTAGTGCCTCAAAGAAAAACAGGCAAATCGAGAGAAAGATTGAGAGAGCAGAAGAATGAAGAAGAAAAATAATAAAGAAGTAAAAAAGAAATAAAAAAGAAAAAGGAAAAAATGAGATGAAATGGAGGAGCAAGGGAAAGAAAAGAAAAAAGATGAGGAGCATGAGTAGGAGATAGAAAAGAAGAAAGAGGAGGAGAAGAGATGGATAGAAGATGTGATGAAAAAGATGATTAAGAAAAAGCAGAATGCAAGAATAAAGAGAAGTAAAGTTAATAGACAAGAAGAAGGAGGAGGAGGAGGAGGAGTATCTAGGAATCAACCTAAAAAGGGAGATGACAGATCTATCCCATAAAAATTTTAATACAATTAATAAAGTAAAGACCTAAGAAAAGGAAAATGGAAAAATCAGTATTATCAAAATTATCATCTTCACAAAACTACTAGATAAATTCAATGCAATTTTCATCCAAATTCAGATTGCATTTTCAAGAATTGAGATCAATCAATTCTAAGATTTGTGTGGAACCATAATAGACTTCATAGCCAAATCTATATTGAGAAACAAGAAACTGGAATGCATCTCATTGCCTAACTTGAAGTTCTACCACAGAGCTATAGTGATCAACACAGTGTGGTATTGGAACAAAGACAGACATTCAGACAAATGTGTCAGAAAGAGTTCCAGTGACAACCCCCTATAATATGGTCAATTAATCTTTGATAAAGGAGCCAAGATCGTGAAATGAATTAGAGACAATCTCTTTGACAAATGGTGCTGGAACAATTGGATAATTACATGTAAGAAACTAAAGACAGATCCTTATTTTACACCTTACACAAAAGGCAATTCAAAGTAAATTAAAGCTATTGAGACCAGACCCAGATCCAAAAATTTCACTGAGAAAACAATAGGCAGAACATTCTAAGACTAGGCCTTATGATGATAGTATGCCAAAGGCAAGGACTATAGAATCAAATCTGAATAAATGGTAATACATCAAACTAAAGATTATTTGTATGACAAAAGGAACATGTGCTAAAACCAGAAGACAGCTAAGTGAATGGGAGAAAAATTTTGTACTCAATACATTAGATAAAGATTTGATATATAAGATATACAAAATGCTCACAGAAGTTAACTCTACTGAATCTTAAAAACTTTATTGAAAACAAGGGAGGAAATGAATATTCACTTCTCTGAGGATGACCAAAATATTGCCAACACCTATACCATTGCAGCACTACTTACAATAGTCAGAATCTGGAAACAACCCAGATGTCCTTCAACAGATGAATGGCTAAAGAAACTGTGGTACATATACACAATGGAATACTGTGAAGCCTTCAGGAAAAATGAAGTCATGAAATTTTCCTATACATGGATGGACATGCAAAATATTGTGCTGAGTGAAATGAGTCAGAGGGAGAGATATTGCCACAGAATACTCTCTCTCATCTCACTCATCTGTGGTTTTTATAAAAAATAAAACAAATGATTATTATTATTATTATTATTATTATTATATACAAAGACAGTAGAGATGAGGGCTGGAAGGACCAGCCATGATTTGAAGCTTACCATAAACAGTGGTGAGGGCATTTAGAGAAATAACTACACTAACAATTATTAAGCAATGGTAGTGAGAGAGATATAGAATGCCTGTCTTGAATACAGGCAGGGGGTGGGGGAAGGGGAGGAGGGAGATAAAGGGGCATTGATGGTGGGAAAGTTGCAACTGATGAAATGAGAGTGCTCATTTTTTAACTGAAAATAACTACAAACATGTTTGTAATAATAATAATACCACATAAAACATATGAGGTAATACAAATAAGTGCATAAGGAAATGTAATGATTAGAAAGGGAGTTTTCTCAAAGACCCTTGGCTAGAGTTTTCTTTAACACCCTTGTCAAAGAGAATGAAATAAATTGAGTTGAGGAGGAGAATAACAAATATGAAGTGATGAGAACTAGGGACAAGAGGTGATCAGGTACATAAGTGATGTAAAAAAAGAACAGAATTTGATTCAGAGTGGCATGCCAACAGTAGAGCATCTTCCTTGCATGCACTAACCTAGGATGTACCATAGTTTGATCCTCCAGCATCCCATATGGTCCCCCAAGCCAGGAATAAGGACAGAACTAAATATCTAATCCAATAATAATGATATAACAGATATACATACTTTAATCATCTAAAGTTAAAATGGCCTGTTATACTGGCAAGCTGGGGGCAGGATATGGTGGTAAGGAGAGCACTTGGGGAACATTGGGTGAGAGAAATTGACACTTGTAGTAGAATTGGCCATGATACATTTTATGTCCAAAAGCCAATTGTGAGGGATATTGTAAATCACAAAGGATTCAATAAAATAAAATACAATTGAATTTAAAAAAAGTGTGTACCATACAAGCAATCTGGTGTGTGTGGATCTGAGTGTACTGGTGAAATTGATGGTGGGAATTGTACATTGGTAAATGGATAAGTGTTGGAACATCATATTACCAAAATTCAACTATCAACAAATTTAAATTCTATATCTCATGATTATTTATGTAAGAAAATAAAAGGAATATACTGGAGCTAAAATGATGAAACCAAATGTGATTCTTTCATGAAAGTCATGTGAACTTTGAAGATAAACTAGGACTCAACATGAAAGGATGGAAGGAATATCAAACTAATAGTGAACTTAGCAATCTGAAATACTGAGAATGAACTAGTTATTTTAGATTATATTGATTTCAAGTTGACGAAAGTAATAACAAATATGGGTGATCACTAGGTACTGTTTAAACACCCATTAATACTCTAGGCTATCTGATGCATATGTACATTTATACATATTTATATGTACTGAATGAAGGAACCCAATAACATCGATATAATGCCCACAGAACTTAGTAAAGCACATTAATAAAGACACAAACTTTGTTTAAAATGTATACATTTCATATTCTCCATTTCAATAACCCAAGTGGTCTATCAGTAAAATAAAAAGAACCCTAAACAATAAATTATATATCAACACATCTCTACATACTCAAAAAAGCTGAATACACAGTCTTATCTAATGCCCATGGAACATTCTTCAGGACAGACCACATAAAAGTAGATAAAGTCAATGTACATAATGTCAAAAAATAGAAAAATTTCAAGGATCTCTTAGACTATAATGCTATGAATGTAAAATTTACCATAAAATGAATGGGGGATAGCTTTAATATATGGGAATAGATTTAAACATGAATAAAATGGTGTTAAATAACATGTAGATAGAAGCAATCAAGAATATCACAGAAGTAATCAAGAAGAAATAAAAAGTAATAAAGTAACAATCTACCACCACATATTGGTCAAATCAAAGGGAGTACTAAAGGGAAGATTTCTAGCAAGACAAGCTAATATTTGAAAAGAAGGATGAAATCAATTTCTTTAACAGTTATCTTAAGGATCTGGGAAAGGAACATCAGTATATTAGTTGAATCTTAAATCCAGCAGAAGAAAGGAAATTACATAAATTAGAGCTAAAAATCAATGAGAGATCCAAGGAAAGGCACCCCAAGACACATTCTAGTTGGAATGAAAAGTCCCAATGATAGGGATAGAATACTGAAAGCAGCAATATCACAAAGGGAAATTACATTCAAAGGAGCACCCTTAAGATTTACAACAGACATGTCACAAGAAATCCTTAAGGCAGAAGTCAGTGGTGGAATATATTTAAAAAACTCAAAGAAATAAATGCTTCACCTAGAGTAATGCACCAAGCAATACTCACTTTCAGTATGAAGGAAGTATATATAGTTTCACAGATAAGCAACAGCTAAGAAACTTTGCAGACACAAAACCAGCCTTAAAGGAAAAATTGAAAGATCTAATTTAAGACAAGACAGATCAACAGATACACAAAACTTTTAAACAAAAATAGCATTAAATCCCAAGACAATGATATATCTAAATTTCAATGGACTAAATGCACCAGTTAAAAGACTGAGAGTGGCTAAATGGATCAAAAGACTGAATCCAAACTTCTGCTATCTACAAGATACCTGAATAGTCAAAAGAAATATAGACTCAAAATGAAAAACTAGAGGAAAATTATCCAAGCAAACAACATTCTTTTTTTTTTAATTTTTATTTTTAATTATGAGAACAAGGGTGCAAAGTAAGAGGACAAGGTAAAGTTACAGTGGAAGGACAATCACCCATAACATAATTCTCAGAAGTCCCCTTGCTGATATATTAACTTTGAAATTTCAGCCAAAGAACATTAAGATAAATAAGACAGAATTCATGTACAATTCAAACAACATTCTTAACAACGCTGGAGTGACCATGTTAATATCAGAGGACACAAATTTTAGACTCAGAAATGTTGTAAGGGACAAAGATCGACATTTCTTTCTAATCAAGGGATATGTACAATAGGAATAAATCAGTCCTAAACATATATGCATTCAATGAGACCAGCAAGTATTTAATACAATTGTTGACAATCTGAAAAAAAGACATCAATAGCAAAGTTATAATTGTGGGAGACCTCAACATTGCCCTGTCACCCTTTGATACCAGACTAAACCCAACAAAAATATGTTAGCTCTGAAAAGAGAAATTGAAGAAAGTGGACCAGTAGATAAATGTAGGTCACTCCATTCCCAGAAACTTGAATACACATACATCACCAATGCACATGGGTCATTCTCCAGGATAGACCACATGCTGGCCTTAAAAGTATATCTCCATAAAATCAAAAGGATAGAAATCGTGTAGACAAACTTTGCTGATCACAGGCATTGAAATTATACGTGAACTACAAATGGAAACAGGAGAAAAACTAACATCTGAAAATTAAACAGCTTACTACTGGAAAACCTGTGGGTCAGAGATGAAATCATAGAGGAAATAAAAACATTCTTGGAAAAAAATTACAAGAAAAACACAAATTTGTATGGGACACAGCAAAAGCGGTGCTGAGAGGAAAATTTATAGCTTTGCAAGCACACATCAAGAAGAAATTAGGGGCCTACATAATTAGCTTAATGACACAGCTCATAAAATTAGAAAATTATCAACATATGAAACCAAATATAGGTAGGCAGAGGAAATAAGGTTTAGATCAGAAATTAAGTGGAAATCAAAAAAACAATTCAAAAGATAATAAAAGCAAAAGTTAGTTCTTTAAAAAAATAAACAAGATTGATAAAGCACTGGCAAAAGTCACAAAGAAAGCTAGAGAGAGAGAAACTTGATAAGCTGTATTAGAAATGAAAAAGAAAAGATCACAACAGATATTGCAGAGATTCAAAGGGTAATAAGTGTCTACTTTGAGTAACTATGCCACAAAACATGAGAACCTGGAAGAAATGGATAAATTCTTAGACTCATAACTTTTCATGGTTGAATAAGGATGATGTAGCATATCTAAACAGCCCCAACATTGTTCAGAAAATTATAATGGTGACCAAAAAGCTTCCCCAAAACAAAAGCCCAAGTCCAGATGGGTTTACTAATGAATTCTTTCAAATTTTTCAAGTGGAAATTGTACCAATCCTTTTCAGATTCTTTCATAAAATCAAAGAAACAGGAACACTTCCCAATAGTTTCCATGAAGCTAATATCACCTTGATACCAAAACCAGACAGAGATGTTGCCAAAAAAGAAAATTACAAAACAATATCCCTGATGAACACAGAAGCAAATATCCTCAACAAAATTCTGGCAAATAGAATTCAATGCATCATCAAGAAGGTCATATGCCAAGACAAGGAGTTTTCATCCCAGGAATGCAAGGATGGTTTAAATTCCATAAATCAAACAACATAATATAACATACTAACAAAAAAGAAAAACAAAAAATCATATGATTATATCAATAGATGCAAGACAAAATAATATATCAACAAAAAGAAAAACAAAATCATATGATCATATCAATAGATGCAGAGAAAGCATTCAATAAGGTCCAACACTCATTCTTTTTTAATTATCTTTTTTTAAACACTATGATTACAAATATGATTATAGTTATATGATTTCAGTCATATAAAGAGAACCCCCTTTTACCAGTGCAACATTCCTAACACCAATGTCCCAACATCCATTCTTGATAAAAATCCTCATCAAGATAGGAAAGAAAGGAACTTTTCTCAATATAGTCAAGGCCATCTATCACAAGCCAATGGCAAATATTATTCTCAATGGAGATAAACTAAAGGCCTTTACCCTAAATTCTGGTACAAGACAAGGCTGTTCTCTCACACCACTTCTGTTCAACATAGTACTGTAAGTACTTGCCATAGCAATCAGGCAAGAAAAAGATATCAGTGGCATTCAGATAGGTAAGGAAGATGTCAAGCTCTCACTATTTGCAGATGACTGATATTTTATTTAGAAAACCCTAAAGACTCTTTCAAAAAGATTCCAGAAACAATATATTCATATAGCAAATTGTCAGGCTACAAATTTAACACTCAGTAGTCATTGACCTTCTTATACACCAATAATGATAAAGAAGAAATGAGCATTACAAAAACAATTCCATTCACATTAATGTCCCACAAACTCAAATATATTGAGGACAATTTAACAAAAGAGGTGACATACATATATACAAAGAAAACTACAAAAGCTTGTTTTAAGAAAAAATATAGGGTACAAGGAAATGGAGGCACATACCCTGGTCATAGATTGGCAGGATTAATATTATCAAACTGCCAACACTCCCCAAAACATTGTACAGATATAAAACAATTCCTCTAAAGATATCTATGACATTCTTCAAAGAAATGATCAAACACTCCTTAAATTCATTTGGAACAATAAACGCCCACGGAAAGCTAAAGCAATCCTTGGGAAAAGGAATATTGGAGGCATTATTTACGCCAATATATATATATGGTTTTGAGTCACACCCAGCAGTACTCGGGGGTTACTCCTGGATCTACATTCAGAAATCATGCCTAGCAGGGTCTGGGGACCATACAGGATGCCGAGATTAGAACCATTGTCCTTCTGCATGCAAGGCAAATGCCCTACCTCCATGCTATCTCTCTGGCCCCTATTTATGCCAACTTTAAATGGTATCACAAAACAATAGTTATCAAAACTATTGAAATACTATGGTATTGGAATAAAGACAAATCCTCAGATCAGTGTATAAGACTTGAGTACTCAGAGAATGTTCCTCAGACATACAATCACCTAGTTTTTGATAAAGGAGCAAAAAATCCAAATGGAGCAAGGAAAGCCTCTTCAATAAGTGATATTGACATAACTTGTAGCCACTTGCAAACAAGTGAACTCAGACCCCCATCTAACACAATGCACAAAGATCATATCCAAATGGATTAATGACCTTGATATCAAACCTGAAACCACTGGGTATATAGAAAAACACGTGGGTAAACATTATATGACATTGAGAATAAAGGCATCTTCAAGGATGAACCAAAACTCTCCAAACAAGTAGAAGCAGAGATAAATAGCTGGACTATATTAAGTTGAGAAGCTTCTGCATCACAAAGAAAATAGTGTCTAAGATTCAAAAGCCACCCACAAAATGGAAGAAACTATTCACCCAATCAGACAAGGGGCTAATATCTAAAATATACAAGGTACTGACAGAACTTAATAAGAAAAAAACATAGAGGGACTGGAGCAGTGATGCAAGTTGTAAGGCATTTGCCTTGCCCAGGCTAGCCTAGGAAGGACTGTGGTTCAATCCCTGTATATATATTTTTATATTTTTATTTTTCACCATCTCCGTATGGTTCTCCAAGCTCAGGAGAGATTTCTGAGTGCATTGTCAGAAGTTACCCTTGAGTGTCACCAAGTGTGCCCACCCCCCCAAAAAAAACCAAAATAAAAAACAAAAAGCTTATAGCCCCATCAAAAATAGGGAGAAAAAATGAACTAACAATTTCTCAAAAAAGAAATACAAATGGCCAAAAGGCATATAAAAAGTTTTACATCATTAAGCCTTATGGAGATGCAAATCAAAATGAGGTACCATCTCACATCACAGATACTGGCATACATCACAAAGAAAAAGAACAATCAGTGCTTGTGTGGATGTAGAGAGAAAGGAAATCTTATTTTCTACTGGTGGTAATGCCGTCTAGTCCAGCCTTTATTAAAAACATGGACATTACTCAAAAAACTAGATATTGAGCTACCCTATGATCCAGCTATACCACTCCTAGGGATATACCCTAGGAACACAAAAATACAATTCAAAAATTTCTTACTCACACCTATTTAAAATAGCCAGCCAGACTCTGGAAACAACAAAGATGTCCTTTACCATATGAATGGGTAAAGAAACTTTGGAACATATACACAATGGAATATTATGCAGTCGTCAGGAGATATGAAGTCATGACATTTTCCTATACATGGATGTACATGGAATCTATTATGTTGAGTTACAAAAGTCGGAGGAAGAGATATAGACAGAATAGTCTGACTCCTTTATGGGTTTGAAGAAAAATTAAAGACCTTATTTTAATAAGGCACAGAAATAATAGAGTTAAATGCTCAAAGGGCCAGAAGGCACAGCTCACAATTTGAAGCTCACCACAAAGACTGTGAATGCTGTTAGGAAAATAACTACACTAACAACTGTCATGACAATGTTAAAGAATAAGAGAAGTAGAATGCCTGTCAGGAATACAGGCGGGGTGGGGGAAAAGAGGGCATTTGTGGTGGTAATGTTGCACTGGTGAGGGGGAAATTTTTATGACTGATACCCAACTACAAACATGCTTGAAATTATGGTGCTTAAATAAAATTTATTTTAAAACAATTGTAAAAAAATTAATGACTTGCTGGGCACCCCATCATTAACAGTAGTACAAACTACAGTATCAAAAATGAAGAGATTTAGCCCAAAAATTAAAATAAAAAACTATGCAAAAATTATAACCACAATGTTTAAATTTATTTTACTTAATTTTTAATTTAATTTAATTTTTTGTTTTTTTGTTTTTTTGGGCCACATCCATTTGATGCTCAGGGGTTACTCCTGGCTAAACGCTCAGAAATTGCCCCTGGCTGGGGGGACCATATGGGATGCCAGGGGATTGAACCAAGGTCCTTTCTTGGCTGGCACTTGCAAGGCAGACACCTTACCTCTAGCACCACCTCGCCAGCCCCAAAAAATCCAGTGTAAAAGTATTTTTTTGTTTTTTTGTGCCATACCCAGTAATGTTCAGGGGTTCCTCCTGGTTATGCGCTCAGAAGTTGCTTTTGGCTTGGAGAACCATATGGGATGCTGGGAGATCGAACCACAGTCAGTTCTAGGCTAGCGCTGGCAAGGCAGACACCTTACATCTAGCACCACCATGCCGGCCCCCCTTTTTTCCTTTTTTTTTCTTTTTAATTTTTATTTTGATCATATTATCTTACATATCTTTCACAGTAGTATTTTAGGTACATATTACCATTGAATCAGGGGTATACCCATCACCAAATTTGTCCTCTCCCCATCTCCGTTCCCTTCCTGCAACCCATATCCCCCACTATAACCCCCCCCATGGGCTGCTAGAGTAGGTGATCCCCTCTTTGTCTAGCTTACTATTAGTGATCATATATCTGTTTGGTCCTGGTACCCTCTCTTGTTTCCCCCTCTATTTGAGAGGTGGAGCTCGATAATTCGAGTTGTGTGGTTTTGTTTGAAGGAAAGAAAAGCAATAGAATGGAGTAAAAAATAAGAAAAAATATGGGGCTGGCTAGGTGGCGCTAGAGGTAAGGTTCCTGCCATGCAAGCACTAGCCAAGGAAAAACCATGGTTCAATCCCCCAGTATCCCATATGGTTCCCCCAAGCCAGGGGCAATTTCTGAGCACTTAGCCAGGAGTAACTCCTGAGCATCAAATGGGTGTGGCCTCAAAAACCAAAAATAAATAAATAAATAAATAAATAAATAAATAAATAAAATAAGCAGAAAATGGCAGAGTTCGTCTACAGGCTTTCAACCTCATTTTGAGTGAGGACATGAAAAAGGTAATTGAAACACCACATCAATACACAAAGAAAAATAAAATTAAATATCCAGTGAGCACTACAGAAATAAAGACAAGCACCACACAATAGTCTCAGTTCTAAAATCAAACCATGCCAGAGTACAAAAAGAAAGAGAAAGATAAAATAAAATAAAATAAAATTGGAGACATCAACTTCAATATCTACACCAAAATAAAGACATCAATAAATATCGATCAATCAATAAATTTATATGTGGAAAAATGATTATGTTGTGCTTTCTTTTCTTTGTCTCCCTGCATAGGCACAGAAACTATTGAGGATATTATAGAGGGAATTCCCTTGGTCTCGGAGATACAGGGTTTCTCTATCCCTGAAATATACTGTCATGTGATTAACTATAGACTCTTTGCGTGATCATTTACACTCCCCTCCGTGCTTTTTTGGTGTATAGAATACTTCTTCTTAGTCATGGATGGTAAAATCGGACCTCTGTATCTAGAGATCTTGGTGTCTGTACAGCTCAAGGAATGGAGCTTATGATGGAGTCTGTCTTTGTGGTTCTAGCAGTTCTGCTTCTTCGATGTCGTTTTAATCCATCTTCTGTAGTTGGTTTGGTCATTACATTGCTACTATGATGGAGCCTGGGATAGAATCTTTTGTTATGCTTCCGAAAGACCCATTCAGTTGAGATTGTCTCAGTCAGACCTCTGAAATTGGAGATCTTGTTTGTTGAACAGATCGTAGACCAAAAGCTTGGCTAGTGCTTTTTGTTGTTGTTGTTGTTGTTGGTCCCGGGATGCATACTGTCCAGTCCTGGTTGTAACAACCAGTCATCTGTATATAGCGATCTTGGCTTTTGCACAGATCAAAGGGCGACATGTCTTCTGATTTTGTCTTATTGTTGGCTAATGAGGAAGGACAACTTGCTCTTGGATCAAGTTGTTCCAATTTCTTTGTTGTCAGGTTATCAATTTCGAAATATCGCATGTTGGTGTCAGAGCAGCATTATGGATGCCCTGGAGGCTATTTGGTTCCTGGAGCTATTGTGGAGAACTCTGTCATTTCCATGTACATTCATGCATAGGAAAATTTCATGACTTCATCTCTCCTGATGGCTGTATAATATTCCATTGTGTATCTGTACCACATTTTCTTTAGGCATTTATCTGTTGAAGGGTATCTTGGATGTTTCCAGAGTCTGGCTATTGTAAATAGCGCTGCAACAAATATAGGTGTGAGGAAGGGATTTTTGTATTTTTGTGTGTGTGTGTGTGTTCCTAGGGTATATCCCTAGGAATGGTATTGCTGGATCGCAAGGGGGCTCAATTTTCAGTTTTTGGAGGAATCTCCATATCGCTTTCCATAAAGGTTGGACTAGACGGCATTCCCACCAGCAGTGAATTAGAGTTTCTTTCTTTCCACATCCCTGCCAGAACTGCTTGTTCTCGTTCTTTGTGATGTGTACCAATCTCTGTGGAATGAGATGGTACCTCATAATTGTTTTGATTTGCATCTCTCTGATGATGATTAGTGATGTGGATCATTTTTTCATGTGCCTTTTGGTCATTTGTATTTCTTCTTTGACAAAGTGTCTGTTCGTTTCCTCTCCTCATTTTTGATGGGATTAGATGCTTATCTTTTCTTGTAATGTTCTGTCAGTGTCTTTTATATTTTGGATATTAGCCCCTTATCTGCTGAATATTGGATGAATAGTTTCTCCCAGTCATTGGGTGGTTCTTGTATTCTGGGCACTATTTCTTTTGAGGTGCAGAAGCTTCTCAGCTTAATATATTCCCATCTGTTTATCTCTGCTTCCACTTGTTTGGAGAATGCTGTTTCCTCCTTAAAGATGCCTTTAGTCTCAATATCATAGGATGTTTTACCTACATGTTGTTCTGCATACATTATTTCAGGTTTCAGGTTTTAGGTCTAATATCAAGGTCTTTAATCCATTTGGATTTTACCTTCATACATGCATGGTCTTAGTTGGGCGTCGGGTTTTGCTTTCTTGCAAGTTGCTAACAAGTTGTGCCAACACCACTTGTTGAAGAGGCTTTCCTTGCTCCATTTAGGATTTCTTGCTCCTTTATCAAAAACTAAGTGATTGTATGTCTGGGGAATATTCTCTGAGTTCTCAAGCCTATTCCAGTGATCTGAGGGTCTGTCTTTATACCAATACCAGGCTGTTTTTAATAACTATTGCTTTGTAATACAGTTTAAAATTGGGGAAAGTAATGGCTCCTGTATTCCTTTTGCCAGGGAGTGCTTTAATTATTCGAGGGTTTTTATTGTTCCAGATGAATTTCAAACATGTTTTATCCACTTGTATCATGCATTTGTCTGTGGATATCAGAGACAAGGATAAATGAGAAAAATTTTCTGATGTCTGAAATTCATGTTGACATATCAGATATTGAACTTTGGATTCTTTTTTTTATTTTTGGGCCACATCCAGTGATGCTCAGGGGTACTCCTAGCTATGTGCTCAGAAGTTGCTCCTTGTTCGAAGGATCATATGGGAGGCTGAGGATCAGTCTATCCTGATCATCGTAGTTCAAGCAAAAGCCCTACTGCTGTGACATCCCTCTGGCCCTGAACTTTGTATTTTAGCTGGCCTTTAAAGTGTCATAATAACGGACTCACTTGACTGCTTGTGTCTCTGCCAAGATTGTTCCACTCTTTTTGATCAATAGACAAAATCACTATTTTCCTCAATTTGTCCCTTTTTTTTGGATTTTCGGGCCACACCCATTTGATGCTCAGGGGTTAGTCCTGGCTAAGCGCTCAGAAATTGCCCCTAGCTTGGGGGGGACGATATGAGACGCCAGGTGATCAAACAATGGTCCTTCCTTGGCTAGTGCTTGCAAGGCAGACACCTTACCTCTAGCGCCACCTCGCCGGCTCCAATTTGTCTTTTATGTTTACTAACTTTATTCAAGTCCTGATGAAGACCCTCCATCAAGAATTGAAGTAGCTCATGTGGGACTTGCTTACTGTCTCCTGTTAGCTGATTATTTATTTTTGCAATGGTCATCTTAAACCCTTTAGGCTGATACACCTGTGCTGTCCTTTCCACAAAACCTTTATAAGCTTAGCAAATATTGGTGACACCTGGCCTTTATGTCCCAAAAGATATGACCTGTTAATATCCTTCTTACATGGTTTTGGGAAAAGTAATCAGTCAAAATGTTGATATAATACATGCATTGTAATGCTGAGTTCAAGTAACAAGGGTTTTCTAAATTATGAAGACCACTGAGAACAGGACAGATATCCTCAACACAGAATAGAGATCCTGGAACTGATTATTTCCTTAGTCAATAGTCTCTATTTCATTGGGTGATGTTAACTTTTGTCCTGGTTACCTTTTGAAGTCGCATTTCCTTTTTCTCATACTCATGAGTGATCTGTGTTAGTTCTGAGGGGTGATTTACCTTCTTATCATGAATTTGTATCTGAATTTTTTTTCATTTGTGGTAATCCTGCTTTTGATAAGGTGAAGTGGGACCCAAAGTTTCTTTGCTGGGTTGTCATCTGGTGAAACAGAGGCATATTTTTTTTTTCCTTGAATGAGGAGATTACCAGCAACCCATTCAGTATCCATTTTTACTCATATAAGCAAATCAATTATTTTTTTGTACCTGAGCATTTCTTCAAAACTTCTTTCTGTTTTTCTGAAGTGATATAAGTGTCTCCATGAGGTAAATTTAAGAAGTTTAGTGAAAATAATGTTAAAATATGGGGCTGGGCGGTGGTGCTAAAGGTAAGGTGCCTGCCTTGCCTGCGCTAGCCTTGGACGGACCGCAGTTCAATCCCCGGTGTCCCATATGGTCCCCCAAGCCAGGAGCAACTTCTGAGCACATAGCCAGGAGTAACCCCTGAGCATTACCGGGTGTGGCCCAAAAATCAAAAAAAAAAAAAAAAAGAAAGAAAATAATGTTAAAATAGTATGTTGGTGGGTGTCATGCCTCTATATCTTTTAATAATTAAGTTTTGAGAATCTTGTGATCTCTTTCAATTATGGATTGTCCTCTTAGATTATGAGGACATAAATACCAATATATACATATTAATAAGAAATAATAAGAAAAATTCTTTTTCTTTAAATCAATATGTGTAATATCCATTTGCCACAATTCATTAGTCTGTAACCCTCAGGGGTTGGCATCAGCTACAATGTGTTCTTTTATTTAAACATACACATGGTATGTGGATCAACTATTTGTCAGGTTACCTACATGAAATATAATACTTGACATGCAAACCATGAGCATTTGTATTTAGTGCTTCCTGTTCTTTAGCAGGAGAGTTAAACATTGACATGGCCAGGCTATTAACAGTTTCCTTCCCTTTAGCCATTGGCCCTCGAAGGCCAGAATGGGCTCTTATGTGAGTGATTGGCTCAGAACATTTTTAAAAAAGTGATTGTAATTGTTGCAGCAAATCTTGAACAACCTGATTATGAGCATTTAAAGAGGCAGTTACTATGCCAGGAAATAATCCTACCATATTAGTTGAATCACTCACCATGTTAGATGCCTCTGAAACATGTGATAAGTGATTTAAAATAGTAAATTCCACTTGCTGAGTTGACTTGTATGAAAAATTGTGGTTAGTGAAGGTGCAGTTACACCTCTTTCCTTGATTCTGACCCATAAATTTAATACATGGGGGCATTGCTTACAGCATAGGAGTGAATAATTGAAGATATCACAAAATGCCATTTAAAGAAGTCCCGGCTTACCCAGCAGAAAATAGGAGGAAAAAATTATATAAGGCTAATTGAAGGGGCTCACTGAGAGGTATTATAGACTCTATTTCATATTTTAGTAACTGACAACACTGTTATTTTAGATCAAAACTGACCAAGAAAACAGTTCTGAAACTTGCTTTGATAATAAAAGCTGCAACCAACTAGAAATTAGACAAACAAGTGAGAGGCTGTTTGTTATGCAAATAAACCCATTCTCTAGAACCTGATATCTGAACAATAGCACCAATATTAGAAAAAGGGGTAGCAAAAATTGAAATCCATATTTTTTCTAGGTATATCTCTGAAAAGATAGAACACTTTAAGCCAATTCATAAAACATTCTAATTTCTGGACTGTGAAAAATTGTGAGTGCTGCCTGTGTATGTCTATCTCCTGTCCTGTCCTGTGAAATTCTTGGGAGTGGGCCAAAAAGAGGCTCCAGAAGAGCACTTTGCTCCTCTTTTTTACGCGACCATGCACTCTTTCTAAGGAAAGAACATCATCACAATAGAAAAAAAAATCACACTAAGAACTGTGCTGGATCACTGAAGCCCAGCATTTCTCTCTGGACTGTCTTCTCTGCAGCATGCTCAACCCTAAGATATGATCCTGTGAGAGGCTTCATCCATGGAGGACTCCCTTCCCTGGGAGTCAAGTCGACCCACACAGAAAGGGTGGAGCCAGAGAAGTGTGGCTGCGTACATTATTTCGCCAATGAATACCACCACAGCACATAGAAAAACCCACAATAAAAGTGTGACAATGGGGAAACAACGCAGGCCAGCATCAGACATAGAGAATGAAGATGACAATTCTGATGACCAGATAATGACCAACCAAATAATCAAACTCTCAGATAAGGACTTTAGACAAGCAATATGGAAGATGCTCAAAAAACTCAAAGAAACCATGAATCGTGTTGAACAAAACACTAACAAGAACCAAGAAAATATGAAGACGGAAATTACAAAACTCCAAACTGAAATAACATGTCAACTAACAGGCCTGAAAAACGAAGTAAACGAAGTGAATGACAAAATGGATAAGCTCTGGGACAGGGTAACAGAAGCTGAGATTAAAATTGGTGCTGTGAAAGATGAGATAAATAACAATTTTATACAACGGGAGAGATTGGTAAAAAAAAAAACTTAAAGCAAATGAACAGACAATGGAAAAATTAGTCAAAGAATGGGAACAGATGAAAATAGAAGTCTATGATAAGCTCAACAGAAACAACTTAAGAATCATTGGAGTCCCAGAGACCCAGGAAGAAAATTTCCAGGAAGAATCAATGGTCAAGAACATCATAAAAGAGAAACTTCCAGAGCTAAAGAATATATGTGATCAAATCCTGCATGCTCAAAGAGTACCAACCAAAAGGGACCACAGAAAAAATACCCCAAGACACATCCTAGTCACAATGACAAATCCCACAGATAGAGACAGAATTCTGAACACAACAAGATTGAAAAGGGAAATTATATTCAAGGGAGCATCCTTGATATTTACAGCAGACCTGTCACCAGAAACACTCAAGGCCAGAAAGCAGTGGTGGGATATTATGACAAGACTGAATGAAATAAATGCTTCACCTAGAATACTATACCCAGCAAAACTCACTTTCTGGTTTGAAGGAAGAATACATGGTTTCACAAACAAAAAAAACAGCTCAGAAACTTTACAGACTCAAAACCAGTCTTACTTAAGACAAGACCTCATTTAAGACAAGACTAACCAAAAGACACACCAAATTTCGATAAAAAGATGTCATTATATTCCAGGATAATTCTTTCTCTCAACGACAATGGACTAAATGCACCAGTTAAGAGCTACAGAGTGGCTAAATGGATCAAAAAACTCAATCCAACCTTCTGTTACCTACAAGAAATGCACCTAAATAGTCAGAAAAAACATAGACTTAAAACAAATGGCTGGAGATAAATTATCCAAGCAAACAACACCCGTAAAAAAGCTGGAGTGGCCATACTAATATCAGAGAATGCAAACTTTATACTCAGTAAGGTTGTAAGGGACAAAGATGGATATTTTATATTAATCAAGGGGTATGTAGACCAGGAAGAAATAACTCTCCTAAACATATGTGCACCGAATGAGGGGCCAGCAAAATATTTAATACGATTGTTGACAAATCTGAAAAATATTATCAATAACAACACAATAATTGTGGAGGACCTCAACACGGCTTTGTCAAAACGGGATAGGCCAACCAGACTGAAACTCAACAAGAATATACTAGACCTGAGGAGAGAAATGGAAGAAAGAGAACTAGTGGATATATATAGGACACTCCACCCCCAGAAACCTAAATACACATTCTTCTCCAATGTACATGGGATAGACTACATACTGGCACATAAAACATACCTCCATAATATCAAGAACATAGAAATTTTGCAGGCTACCTTTGCTGACCACAAGGCTCTGAAATTATTTGTAAATTCCAAAGAAACACAGAAGAAAAATTTTAACAGTTGGAAGTTAAACAGTCTCATTCTGAATAACCAGTGAGTCCAAGATAAAATCAAGGAGGAAATCAAAAGGTTCCTGTAAACAAATGACAATAAAGACACAAACTATCAGAACTTATGTAACACAGCAAAAGCAGTACTGAGAGGAAAATGTATAGCTTTGCAAGCACACATCAGGAAGGAAGAAGGAGCTTACCTGAATAGCTTAATGACACAGCTAATAGAATTAGAAAGGGTTCAATAGAAGGACCCAAAAATAGGGAGACAGAAGGAAATAACAAAGCTGAGAGCAGAAATCAACAAAGTGGAAACCCAAAAAACAATCCGAAAGATCAACGAAAGCAGAAGTTGGTTCTTTGAAAAAATAAACAAGATTGATAGACCACTGGCAAAACTTACAAAGAAAGAGAGAAAGAAACTTGATAACTCGTATTAGGAATGAAAAAGGAGAGATCACTACTGATATGGTAGAGATTCAAAGGGTAATCAGAAACTACTTTGAGAAACTCTACGCCACTAAAAATGAGAACCTGGAAGAAATGGTTAAATTCTTGGACCTTATAATCTTCCACAGTTGAAGGAAGAGGATGTAGCATATCTAAACACCCCCATTACTATTGATTAAATTAAAATGGTAATCAAATGATTGTCCAAAAATGAAAGCCCAGGCCCAGATGGATTCACTAATGAATTCTTTCAAACTTTCCAAGAGGAACTACTACCAATCCTGGCAAGACTCTTTCATGAAATTGAACAAACAGAAACACTTCCAAATAGTTTTTATGAAGCCAACATCACCTTGATACCTAAACCAGAGATGGTACCATAAAAGAAAATTTCAGACCAATATTGTTGATGAATGCAGATGCAAAGATCATCAACAAAATCCTGGCAAATAGGATTCAGTGTCTCATTAAGAATATTATCCACTACGATCAAGTATGTTTCATCCTAGGAATGCAAGGATGGTTTAACATCCATAAATCTATCAACATAACACACAACATCAACAACAAGAAAAATAAAAACCACATGATCATATCAATAGATGCTGAGAAAGCATTTGATAAGTTCCAACACCCATTCTTTTTTTTTTTTTTTGGGCCACACCTGGCGGTGCTCAGGGGTTACTCCTGGCTGTCTACTCAGAAATAGCTCCTGGCAGACACAGGGGACCATATGGGACACTGGGATTCGAACCAACCACCTTTGGTCCTGGATTGGCTGCTTGCAAGGCAAACACCACTGTGCTATCTCTCAGGGCCCCCAACACCCATTCTTGATCAAAACTCTCAGCATTATGGGAATGGAAGGAACCTTTCTTAATATAGTTAAGGCCATCTGCCACAAGCCAGAGGCAAATATTGTCCTCAGGGGAGAAAAACTGAAAGCATTTCCTCTAAATTCTGGTACAAGACAAGGCTGTCCTTTCTCACCACTCCTATTCAACATAATACTGGAAGTACTTGCTATAGCGATTAGGCAAGAAAAAGATATCAAGGGAATCCAGATAGAAAAGGAAGAAATGTGTTTATGCTCCCATTGGTTAAAATTGTTGTACTTGTAAAAAAAAAAAAAAAAAAAGAATTTCCATACAGTTTCCCCATGGAGTCTGAACCAGATAATATTGTCACTAATTGTGAAAAGGGTTACTTTTGTTACCATATTCCCACCAACATAGGTTGTTTTGTTTGTAATCATTTTTATTTATGCTATTGTCACTGGTGTGCTATGGTTTCTTGTTGTTTTGACTTGTATTTTCCTCATAACAAACAGCATGAACACGTAAAAAAAAAAAAAGAAAGAAAAGGAAGAAGTGAAGCTCTCACTGATTGCAGATGACATGATACTCTACTTAGAAAACCCTAAAGACTACAAAAATCTTCTAGAAACAATAGACTCATATAGCAAGGTGGCAGTCTACAAATTAACACACAAAAATTAATGGCCTTTTTATATACCAATAGTAATACAGAAGAAATGGACATTAAGAAAACAACCCCATTCACAATAGTGCCACACAAACTCAAATATCTTGGAATCAACTTGACTAAAAATGTGAAGGACCTATACATAGAAAACTATAAAACTCTGCTCCAAGAAATAAGAGAGGACACACAAAATGGAAACATATACCATGCTCATGGATTGGCAGGATTAACATCATCAAAATGGCAATACTCCCCAAAGCATTGTACAGATTTAATGCGATCCCTCTAAATATACCCATGACATTCTTCAAAGAATTGGATCAGGCACTTTTGAAATTCATTTGGAACAATAAACACCCTAGAATAGCTAAAGCAATCATTGCGAAAAAGAATATGGGAGGAATTACTTTCCCCAATTTTAAACTGTACTACAAAGCAATAGTTATCAAAACAGCATAGTATTGGAATAAAGACAGGCCCTCAGTTCAATGGAATAGGCTTGAATACTTAGAGAATGTTCCTCAGATATACAATCACCTAATTTTTGATAAAGGAGCAAGAAATCCTAAATGGAGCAAAGAAACCTCTTCAACAAGTGGTGTTGGCACAATTGGATAGCCATTTGCAAAAAATTAAACTTAGACTCCCAGCTAACATCAGGTACGAAGGTAAAATCCAAATGGATGAAAGACCTCTATATCAGACTCGAATCCATAAGATATATAGAACAACACGTAGGTAAAACACTCCAGGACATTGACACTAAAGGCATCTTCAAAGAGAAAACTGCACTCTCCACAAACAAGTGAAAGCAGAGTTTAACAGATGGGAATATATTAAACTGAGAAGCTTCTGCACCTCAAAAGATATAGCGCCCAAAATACAAGAGCCCCCCACTGATTGGGAGATACTATTCACCAAATTTTCATCAGACAAGGGGCTAATCTCCAAAATATACAAGGCACTGACAGAAATTTACAAGAAAAAAAAACATCTAATCCCATCAAAAAAATGGGGAGAAGAAATAGACACACACTTTGACAAAGAAGAAATACAAATAGCTAAAAGACAAATGAAAAAATGCTCCACATCACTAGCCATCAGGGAGATGCAAATCAAAACAACTATGAGGTACCACCTCACACCCCAGAGATTGGCACACATCACAAAGCATGAGAAGATGTAGTGTTGGCAGAGATGTGGAGAGAAAGGTACTCTTATCCACTGCTGGTGGGAATGCCATCTAGTTCAACCTTTATGGAAAGCAATATGGAGATTCCTCCAAAAACTGGAAATCGAGCTCCCATACGACCCAGCTATACCACTCCTAGGAATATACCCTAGGAACACAAAAATACAATACAAAAATCCCTTCCTTACACCTATATTCATTGCAGCAATATTTACCAGAGCAAGACTCTGGAAACAACCAAGATATCCTTCAACAGATGAATGGCTAAAAAAAACTGTGGTATATATACACAGTGGAATATTATGTAGCCGTCAGAAGAGATGAAGTCATGGCATTTTCCTATACCTGGATGTACATGGAATCTATTATGCTGAATGAAATAAGTCAGAGAGAGAGAGAGAGAGAGAGAGAGATATGCAGAATGAGTTTCTATGGGTTTCAAGAAAAATGAAAGACATTATTGCAATAATAACTTTCAGACACAAAAGAGAAAAGAGCTGGAAGTTACAGCTCACCTTATGAAGTTTTCCACAAACAGGGATGAGTTTAGTTAGAGAAATAACTACGTTTTGAACTATCCTAATAATGAGAATGTACAAGGGAAATAGAAAGCCTGTCTAGAGTACAGGCAGGGTTTGGGGTGGGGAGGAGGTAGATTTGGGAAAATGGCAATGGGAATGTTGCACTGGTGATGGGTGGTGTTCATTACATGACTGAAACCCAAACACAATCATGTATGTTATAAAGTCGTTTAAATTAAAAAATTTAATAATATAAAAAGATAAAGATAAATAAACAAACATTCTAATTTCTGTGGACCTTTTGAATGAAACACCTAGGACTATATAAGTCTGGATCTTCTTCCAATGAAGTAAACAAGTTACTCATTTCTGAGTTTGGGATCTCCAGAGTTGGATATACCCAGTTTATATTACACAAAAAATTTTGAAAGTAATTGAAACCTTAGATTCATCTCATAAATGGAAATCTTTTGTGTATGCACCAAAGTATGCTCCAGTACTAATCCCAAGTATTGGAAGGAAATAAAATCAGAACTTTTGTGTGGCTATTTTTACCCCAACACTGTAATCAGCTAACAACAAATTCATAAACAATTGCTATTTTTTTGAGTCTGACCTGAGTTTAAATATTGCCCATGTAATGGACCAAATATACCTGGGAAAACCTTTTACGAGCTGTCGGTAAAACTGAATAAACAAAATATTGACACATGGTAGGTGAATTTGCCATGCCCTGAGGCAAAATCATCCATTAAAATCACTGCATAGGGGCTTTCTATAATTGAGGGAAGTAACTGAAAAGTAAATTGTTTTCTGTCTTATGAATGTATCGACATACTATAAAAAGATTTATTTTTAAGTTTGCTTTTTGGGGGGAGGCATACCTAGTGACTCTCAGGGGTTACTCCTGGCTATGTGCCTAGAAATTTTTCCTGGCTTGGAGGAGCATATGGGATGCTGGGGGATTGAACTGTGGTTCTTCCTAAGTTAACGAATATAAGGCAAACACCTTATCACTTGTGCCATTGCTCTAGCCCTGTTTAAAAAGGTTTTTAAGTAAATTACTATCAAAGGCTAATCTCTTGGAATGGCTACTTGTGAAAGGAAGCCATTCTGCTTCTTGACTATCAAAACCAACTGAGAATTTTACAGACTTTAAATCACCTAAAAGTCTACAGCTACCTGATGGTTTCTTTGTAAAGAATATTGCAGAATTCCAACTAGAAAATGAGATTTCAACATGCTGCAGTCTCAACTGTTCATCAACTAATTTTGTGGATGGGCCATTGGGAATTCCAGATTAGAACATCGGATTACCTTTCACTGAGAATGGTTTCCTGATGCTTTAACTCAGTAGCCTCAATAAAATATACTAAACTTCTTGGGGTCAGAGTGATATCACGGTAGTAAGGCATTTGTTTTGCATGGCCAACACAGGACGGACCCGGTTCAAATTCCAACGTCCTATATGGTCCCCTGAGCCTGTCAGAAGCGAGTTCTGAGCACAGAGCCAAGAGTAACTCCTGAGGGCCCTTAGCTGTGACACAAAAGACCAAAGCCAAAACAAAACAAAACAAAACAAAACAAAAAAAGGCGAAACTTCTGAGTTAACATGTTGAGAGAAGTTTTGGTAAGGGACATGATATTCTGCTCCCCATTTCCTATGCAAATTACATACCCAGAGCTTCAAAGAAACTGGTGCTATGTGAAGTAGAAATAGCACCTGTTGTTTTCCTGGTCTAAAGCACTTTAGAAATCTAGCGCTCTGGGGAATGGAAATTTTGAGGCTAGACCACTCCTATTCCTCCTTTTGTTTTGTTTTGTTTTGTTTTGTTGGTTTTTGGTTTTTGGTTTTTGGGCCACACCCAGTGATGCTCAGGGGTTACTCCTGACTATGCACTCAGAAATCGCTCCTGGCTTGGGGATCATAGGGATGCTGGGGGACTAAACCACAGTCCATCCTAGGCTATCGCACTCAAGGCAGATGCCTTATAGCCTGTGCCTCATCTCCGACCCCCCTCCTATAAATGTTTTGAATTTAGGCAAATGCCATTTACACCCCTGCCTCATCTTATACACTTATTCTAAATAGCACATATAAATGATATAATCCTGTTTTTATCCTTCTACCAACTTACTTCATTTAATCAGTGATGAGGAGCATTTTTTATGTGCCTTTTGGCCATTTGTATTTCTTTTTTTTTATCAAAGTGTCTGTTCATTTCTTCTCCCCATTTTTTGATGGGATTAGATGTTTTATTCTTGTAAAGTTCTGTCAGTGCCCTCTATATTTAGGATATTAGCTCTTTATCTGATGGGTATTGAGTGAATAATTTCTCCCACATGGTGGGTGGCTCTTGTATCCAGGGCAATATTTATTTTGAGGTGCAAAAGCTTCTCAGCTTAATGAATTAACATCTGTTGATCTCTGCTTCCACTTGTTTGGAAAGTGCAGTTTCCTCCTTGAAGATGCCTTTAGTCTCAATGTCCTGGAGTGTTTTACCTACGTGTTGTTCTATATACCTTATGGTATCAGGTCTGATATCAAGGTTTTTAATCCATTTGGATTTTACCTTCGTACATGCTGTTAACTGGGGGTCTATGTTTGCTTTTCTGCAACTGGCTAACCAGTTTTGCCAGCACCACTTATTGAAGAGGTTTTCCCTGCTCCGCTTAGGATTTCTTGCTTCCTTGTAAAAAATTAGGTGATTGTATGTCCGGGGAACATTGCCTGAGAAATCAAGCTTATTCCACTGATCTGAGGGTCTGTCTTTATTCCAATACCGTGCTGTTTTGATAACCATTGTTTTGTAGTACAGTTTAAAGTTGGGGAAAGTAATGCCTCCTATTTGATGGTGTTTATTGTTCCAGATGAACTTCATAAGTGTTTGATCCACTTCTTTGAAGAATGTCATGGGTATCTTTAGAGGGATCGCATTAAATCTGTACAATGCCTTGGGGATTATTGCCATTTTAATTATGTCAATTCTGCCAATCCATGTTTCCATTTTAGTGTGTCCTCTCAATTCTTGGAGCAGGGCTTTATAGTTTTCTTTGCATAGGTCTTTCACGTCTTTGGTCAAGTTGACTTCAAGATATTTGAGTTTGTGTGGCACTAATGTATATGGGATTGCCTTCTTGACTTCCATCTCTTCCTGATCATTATTGGTGTATAAAAAGGCCATTGATTTCTGTGAGTTAATTTTGAGGCCTGCCACCTTGCTATATGAGTCTATTGTTTCTAGAAGCTTTTTTGTAGAGCCCTTAGTGTTTTCTAAGTAGAGTATCATGTCATCTGCAAACAGTGAGAGCTTGACTTCTTCCTTTCCTATCTGGATTTCCTTGATATCTTTTTCTTGCCTGATCATTATAGCAAAGAATTCCAGTACTATGTTGAAGAGGGGTGATAAGAGCGGACAGCCTTGTCTTGTACCAGAATTTAGAGGAAAGGCTTTTAGTTTTTCTCCATTGAGGATAATATTTGCCATTGGCTTGTGGTAGATGACTTTAACTGGATTGAGAAAGGTTCCTTCCATTCCCATCTTGCTGAGAGTTTTGATCAAGAATGGGTGTTGGACCTTATCAAATGCTTTCTCTGCATCTATTGATATGATCATGTGATTTTTATTTTTCTTTTTTTTTTTTTTTTTTGGTTTTTGGGCCACACCCGGTAACGCTCAGGGGTTACTCCTGGCTATGCGCTCAGAAGTTGCTCCTGGCTTGGGGGACCATATGGGACACCGGGGGATCGAACCGCGGTCCGTCCAAGGATAGCGCAGGCAAGGCAGGCACCTTACCTTTAGCGCCACCGCCCGGCCCCGATTTTTATTTTTCTTGTTGTTGATCTTGTGAATGATATTGATAGATTTATGGATGTTAAACCATCCTTGCATTCCTGGGATGAAACCTACTTGGTGGTAGTGTATGTTCTTCTTGATGATTCTTTGGATCCTATTTGCCAGGATTTTGTTGAAGATCTTTGCATCAGCAGTCATCAGGGATATTGGTCTGTAATTTTCAATTTTGGCAGCATCTCTGTCTGGTTTTGGTATCAAGGTGATGTTGGCTTCATAATAGCTGTTTGGGAGTGTTCCCGTTTTTTCAATTTTATGGAAGAGCCTGGCTAGGATTGCTAGTAGCTCCTCTTGAAAGGTTTGAAAGAATTCATTAGTAAATCCATCTGGGCCTGGGCTTTTCTTTTTAGGCAGACGTTTGATTACAATTTCAATTTCCTCAGTAGTGATTGGGGTGTTTAGAAATGCTACATCCTGGGGCCGGGCGGTGGCGCTAAAGGTAAGGTGCCTGCCTTGCCTGCGCTATCCTTGGACGGACCGCGGTTCGATCCCCCGGTGTCCCATATGGTCCCCCAAGCCAGGAGCAACTTCTGAGCACATAGCCAGGAGTAACCCCTGAACATTACCGGGTGTGGCCCAAAAATAAAAAAAAATAAAAAAAAGAAATGCTACATCCTCCTTACTTAATTGTGGAAGGTTATAAGTGTCCAATAATTTTTCCATTTTTTTCTAAGTTCTCATGTTTAGTAGCATAAAGTTTCTCAAAGTAGTCTCTGATTACCCTTTGGATCTTTGCAGTATCTGTCATGATCACCCCTTCGCATTTCTAATATGGGTTATCAGGTTTCTCTCTCACTCTGTCTTTGTGAGTTTTGCCAATGGTATATGAATCTTGTTTATTTTTTCAAAGAACCAACTTCTGCTTTCATTGATCTTTCAGGTCGTTTTTTGGTTTTCCACTTCATTAATTTCTGATTTCAGTTTTATTATTTCCTTCTGTCTCTCTATTTTTTGGTTCCTTTTGTTAGTCATTTTCTAATTTTATGAGCTGCGTCATTAAGGTATTCAGGTATACCCCTTCTTCCTTCCTGATGTGTGCTAGCAAAGCTATAAATTTTCCTATCAGGAATGCTTTTGCTGTATGCCATAGATTCTGGCAGTTTGTGTCTTCATTATCATTTGTCTCCATAAAAGTTTTGATTTCCTCTTCAATTTCATCTTGGACCCAGTGTTTGTTCAGTAGTAGGGTGTTTAATTTCCAATTGTTAAAGTTTTTCTTCTGTGTGGCTTTGTAGTTCACATCTAATTTTAGAGCCTTTTGGTCAGCAAAGGTAGCCTGTAAGATTTCTAGCCTCTTGATTTTATGAAAGTATGTTTTATGTGTCAGCATGTGGTCTATCCTGGAGAATGACCCATGTGTATTGGAGAAAAATGTGTATCCAGGTTTTTTGGGGTGGAGTGTCCTATATATATCTACTAGTCCTCTTTCTTCCATTACTCTTTTCAAGATTTGTATGTTTTTGTTGGGTTTTATTCTGGTTGACCTATCAAATGTTGACATTTCCCTGTTGAGGTCTCCCACAATTATTGTGTTATTATTGATGTCTTCTTTCAGATTTGTCAGTAATTGTATTAGATAATTTGCTGGTCTCTCATTGGGTGCATATATGTTTAATAGTCTAATTTCTTTCTGTTGCACATATCCCTTGATTAGTTCATAGTGTCCATCTTTGTCCCTTACATCTTTTCTGAGTATAAAGTTGGTGTCATCAGATATTAATATGGCCACCCCAGCTTTTGTAAGTGTGTTGTTTGATTGGATGATTTTCCTCCAGCCTTTGATTCTGACTCTATGTTTGTTCTGACTATTCAGGTGTGTTTCTCATAGGCAGCAGAAGGTTGGATTCATCGTTTTTGACCCATTCTGCCACTCCGTGTCTTTTAATTGTTGAATTTAGTCCATTGACATTGAGGGGGATGATTGTCATAGGAGTTAATGTCATCTTTGTAGATAAGTTTGCTGTGTTTGTTGTCTCTCTTGTCTTAAAATAGACCTTTCAGTTTTTCTTTTAAGGCTGGTTTTTTATCTGTGAAATTTCTGAGCTGTTGTTTATTTATGAAGCTATGTATCCTTCTTTCAAATCTGAATGTGAGTTGAGCTGGGTGCAGTATCTTGGTGAGGCACCCATTTCATTCAGTCTTGTCACAATATCCCACCACTGTCTTCTGGCCTTGAGACTTACTTGTGACATGTCTGCTGTACGTCTTAGGGATGCTCCTTTGAATGTAATTTCCCTTTTTGATCTTGCTGTTTCAGTATTCTATCTCTATTTGTGGGATTTGTCATTGTAACAAGGTTGTGTCTTGTGGTGGTTTTCTTTGGGTCTCTTTTAGCTGGTACTCTTTGGGCATGCAGGATTTGACTGCATGTAGTCTTTAACTCTGGAAGTATCTCTTTGATAATGTCTTTGACAGTGGATTCTTCCTGGAGATCTTTTACCTGGGTCTCTGGGACTCCAATGATTCTTATGTTGTTTCTGTTGAGTTTATCAAAGATTTCTGTTTTCATCTGTTCACATTCCTTGAGTATTTTTCCATTGCCTAATCATTTGTCTTAAGGTTCTTTTCCAATTTCTTCTGCTGTGTTGATTTTTTCTGCATCTCACCTTCCATCATGCCGATTCTGTCCTCAGCTGCTTTTATCCTGCTGGCGAGGCCATCTTCTGAGTTTTTCAGTTCAGCTACCATGTTTTTCAGATCTGTTATTTCAGTTTGGATTTTTCTGATTTCTGTCTCTGTGTTTTGTCCAGATCGATCTATGCTTTCTTTGAGTTCTACAATGTTGGTGTACCTAGCTAAAACCCTGAAGTTGGGTGCAAAGACCCTAAGACCCACCCATATCTGGGAGGGGTCTTGGGAACCGGATAATAGGTGTAACTACCTGCAAGACCTCCCATTTCTGGGAGGGGTCTGGAAAAGGATAGATAAACCTCTGAGCCAGGGGATTCGGGCCTTTTGCCGTTTCTCTCTTGGCCCGGCTTGGCTTCCTGGCTTTTGGATCTTTGGGCCGCATGGAGCCCAAAGGGAAGATGGCTAACAGGAGATAAGATGCAGGGCTAGCAAAATATAGCTGAATGCTTAAAAGGTTGACATAGGCCACACACCTGTGGTGGCTAGGGCATAAATAAAGATGATTCTTCCTGAAGCCTGCGTGTGAGTGATTTCACCTGGGCCTGGAACTCGCCGGCTGCATGGAGGTTGCAGAGCCATGTGGGCTGGATGGCATCATCCACCATCCAGCCCCATCGTTAATTATTTAATGCAACACTACAACATCTTCCATATTGCTATTCTAAACTCCGTGTCTAGAGGTTAATTAGATGTTTCTTTGTTTAGTTTAGATCCCTTTATTCCAGCTGCTAATAATTATGCTTGCAGCTCCTCTTATCAATTAAAAGTTTTGAATTATATACAATTTATCTCAGGCAAAATTTTGCCAATAAAATTATAAACTGTTTAATAATAAATTAGTTGCACCTCATAATTAAGTGTCTGACACATAGAAAACATTCAGTGCTTCTTAAGTAATTGAATAACTTACAAACTAAAACACTGACTTATCAGTAATCACAAAAATTAAAAACATTATATGTTATGTGCTTGGTTTCTTATGATTCAAAATATATGAAGTATCCAAAAATGAAACATATCTATATTTTTACTGACTACTATGATCAAACACTTAAGAAAGACATAATTTTAGCCATGCACAAACTCATTCAAAAAACTGAAGTGAAAGAAATACTTCCAAAATCATTTCTAAGCTATATCTAACTTGATTCCTAAGTTAGATAAACACACTCTTGATCCCTAATTAGACAGATATATTCTAACAGCTGCATCTCCTTTCGAAATAACTATATGCAATGGAAGCAGTGAGAATAACAAAGGCATATAAGCACAATGTCATTATAAAACAGTAAATTCTTACTCAGATCTTCAGGTATATGAATTTCCACCTGCAATATGAGAAAACTCTCAGAACAACAGTAAAACAAATATAATTCAACTGTTTCAGCAGACAGATGAAGAAAAAGAAGAAAGAAGAAAGAAAGAACGAAGAAAGAAAGAAAGAGGAAGAAGAAAGAAAGAAGTATAATTTTAGTACTTATGAATCAACATAACAGGAGGTCAATGTGTTATGAAGACTGTGTGGAACCATAAAATATTCTTAGAAACTGTGTTTATTCAATTTTTGTATGGTGTGTTTAATGGCCCAAAATATTTTTGTGTGTTTGAGATACATATATGATTATCAGAACTGGTAGATTTTCAACATTACTGATATTTTCTCCCATTAATTTATTTCAATTAATATTAATATATTTTCATTTCCATAATTTTTTTGAATTGTGAGATTAACTCCCTTAGTATTTTGATCACAGTATTCAAGGAGTCATGCTGTGCTCAGGGAGGCATATATAATGCTTCATAAGTGCGAGCAACTGAACTTAACTTACAGATACAAAGCTTGTGCTGGGCTTCTTGAGCAAAGTCTATATTTATAGAGCGAAGCACTTTAAATATTGATTGTTGTCATTTTGTAAATTTTTCTTTTTATTTTCTTCCATTATATTTACTACATAAAAATAAGTAAAATTTTTTTAAATATTTTCAACTTGTATTTTAGATAATAGGATTACAATAATATTAAACTATTCTATTAATATTAAAAATTACAGCACACCCTGCCTTCAGCACATGACACTCCACCCTTGTTTCTATGTCACTTCTGGTCATATATTTCTTCCTCAACACATTCTATTATTGGTTCATTGAAAATCATGGCTTTGGTGTATATTCTTTTAGCTCTTTTACCGATCAATCATATGTCCGAGATTCCCAACCTATGTTCCCATGTAAATTTATTCAACCTAATATCCACTCTCATCCATAAGATGAGCTTAGTTCTAAAATTTAATATATAAGTTTTACTGTCCATTGATATCGCCCTTATTCTTGATTTATTTCTCAATATACCAATGATGAGTGAATTCATCCTGTGTTTATTTTTTTGTTTCTGAATTGTTTCACTAAAGTGTAATAATCTTTAATTTCACTCTAGAATCATAAACTTCATTATGTATTTTTAGTTGTTGCAAATATTTTTGTGAATATAACCCAAAATTTATATAGTTATTTATCCTGCCTATTGCTCTGAATACTACACTGAGCATAAGTGAGCATATGTCTCTTAAAATTAAGGTTATTGTGTTTTGACTTTAGTAATCTAAAATTGAGTAACTGGGTCAAGTGGGGGTTCCATTCTTTTTTCCCTGAGAAATTCCCATAATGTTTTCAGGAAAGATTGTAACATCGAACTATTCCTACCACTTGTGAATTCATTTTTTTTTTTTTTGCAAATATCTGTTCGAATCATTTTGACATATACTATCTTAACTGTCAGTTTGATTTATGTATCCATCATACTAAGTGATGACTATTTCTTCTTCATAGATATATTTTCTCATTCAAATACTTTCTTCATAAAAGTATATATTTATACCTTTGTTTGATTCATGATACTGATACTTTCGTTGTTGAGCTTTTTGAGTACTTTATTAAGAAAGTTAGTTCTTTATATAAAACATTTATGCATAGATATTTTTCCAATCAATATGATGCCTTTTAGTTTCTTTTTCAGTGAAAAAACTTTTTATCTTTCACTCAGTCCCATTTGCTTCTTTTGCTTTTCTGTTTTATTTAAATATTTTATTTATATTTTTGTAAATTATTTCAGTTCTTTGTATTTTTAAAAAATAATTTTTTATTTAAGCACCATGGTTAAAAACATGTTTAAATTTGGGTTCTAGTCATAAAATGCACACCTCCCTTCACCAGTGCAACTCTCCCAACATGATTGTCCCCAATTTCCTACCTCCCCTACACCTGCCTTTATTTTATGCAGGCAATAAATTTCTCTTTATATTGTTGACATGGTAGTGTTAGTATACTTTTTTTTTAACTGCATTACCACTCTTTGTGATAAGCTTTTTTAAATGGGCTGGTTCTTTGAGTCTCATCTCTATTGTCTCTGGGTGTTATTATTTTATTATTATTTTGTCTTTTTTTCCTTAAATCCCACAGATGAGTGAGACTATTCTGTACTTATCACTCTCCCTCTGACTTGTTTTTTATGTTTAAATTTTATTTTATTGAAAACTTTGTGATTTCCAAGGATCTTCATAGTTGGTTTCTAGATACAATGAATTAGGATCAATCCACCACCAATGTTGATCACTCTCCACCATGTTCCCAAGTTAGCTACTATTTTATATGGAGTAGACTTTCTGATTCTATCTCTTCATGTTCACTGTGTTGAAAAATATAAGAGACTTTAGTGTATTTATTTTATAACCTGCTACTTTGCAATACTTTGTTATACAATGTCAATTTATTGTTTATGAGAGTAAATGGCCTTTAATCTGCTGTTATATATACATACATAGTGATTGTCTTTGCAAAAATAATTTGACTACAACTTTTCTAATTTGGGTCTCTTGCTTCTTATTTTTGTCTAACAGTTGTGGTGAGTCCTTTCAAGACCACATTACATGGGAGTAAAAAATGTAGACATCCTTGCTTTGGACCAATATTAGAGAGGAGGAATTCTCTTTTTCACTTTGGATATGAGTTAACTGTGAATTTGTTTTCCAAAGCCATTACTCTCTTGGGCAAGGTTCTTTCTATCACAATATTGCTGAGGGTTTAAAAAAAATAAATTGATATTGACTTTGCCATAAATGTACTCAGTAACAATTGCTATGAATATCTGAATTTAATGTTATTTTTATATTAAGTATATTAATTAATCTTTTTATCTCAAAACAACCATGGCGAATATTGTTTATTTTGTGTATGTCTGTACTTGCTTTTTTGGGGGGTCTACACCTGACAACACTCAGGTGTTACTCCTGTTTCAGCTACAAAAGTCACACCTGGACTGCTCAAGGAGCTATATGGGATGACAAAGATTGAACCCTGATAGGCTGCATACAAGGTATATGCCCTCCCCATTGTGCTCTTGCTTAGGCTGACATATATTATTCTTTTATTTACTGATGAATTTGACTCATCAAGAATTTGTTGAAGATTTTTAAACTAATATTTACCAGTTTTAAATTACAAATTACAATTATAATTTTTCTTTTAATAAAATGTTAGATTTTGCTACTATAGCGATTTGTCTGTATAAAAGAAAAATTATAAAAAAAACTTCTATTTCTTCCATTGTTTTTGAGGAATTTAAGATATTTCGGCTGTACATTTTCTTAAATTTTGATAGAACTCACTAGAAAAGCATCTTACTTGGACTTTGTTCTTCAGTAAATTCTTTATTACTATTTCAATTTCCTTACTTGATATTGGCATGTTTGAGTTTTCTACTTTCTCTTGATTGTGTCTTGGAAAGATATGTTTCAAAATTTCATCAATTGGTCTAGTTTCTCCAGCTTGGTACACAGAGTTTTTGTAATGGCCTCTGATGCTTATTGAAATTTAAATGTGTCCATTGTAAATAAAAAATAATATTTTATTATTAAAGATAAATAATGATCTTTATTATTTTGGTTTTAACTTTTTTGTTCCTTGTGAGTCTAGCTAGATACAGGTCTGTATATATAATTTTTTTCTTTAAGAATAAGTTTCTGGGGCCCGGAGAGATAGCACAGTGGCGTTTGCCTTGCAAGCAGCAAATCCAGGACCAAAGGTGGTTGGTTCGAATCTCGGTGTCCCATATGGTCCCCCGTGCCTGCCAGGAGCTATTTCTGAGCAGACAGCCAGGAGTAACCTCTGAGCAACGCCGGGTGTGGCCCAAAAACAAAAACAAACAAACAAAAAAAAGAATAAGTTTCTGGCTTCATCTTCTCCTCCTATTGTTTTCTGTTAACTTGTGGTTCAATTTTATTCTCAGTTTTAGAATGTTATTTACCTATTGTTGCGTATGTAAACATTTTATGGGTTTATTATTATGTTACTGACCCTACCCTGATAGGTGATTGTGCTCTACCCTAGTGTGACCTGGCATTCTGCCCTCATCCTAGGGTGGTACCTGATTCTGCTTCCACCATTGGGTGGTATCTGATCCCACCACTGGGTAGTACCTGATTCTGGGGATAAAAACAAGGGTCTGTGGAAGGCGAAGGGCTTTTTGCTAGAACTGAGGCTGAGTCTTTGGACTTCAGTCTTGTCCACCGAATAAAGCTAATATTTCCACAAGCCTGACTGTCTGCGAGCTGTTTACCCACCGTTTCACCTCAGAATCATCGGCTAGACAGGGTGGCAAATGCGAGTTCCAAGCTGAAGGGGAAAGACCTCATCCTCCATCCCTCCATCAGTCAACCTCTTCAGGGGCTGACTTGCAACACCTATATATTTTTATTATACAAAATTATTTTACTCTACTGTTAAAAAATTAAATACATTTTAAATTAGTTAAATGAATGGCGTTTGAAGCCAGTTTTTCCAGTCATATATTTCAATTAATAAATATTAACATGATTGCTTCAGCTCTGGGTTGATGCACTTTGCAATCTAATAAAACAATAGAGAACTTTGCATTTATTTTGACATTAAAAATCAAAGAGGGGACAACGAGGTGACGCTGGAGGTAAGGTGTCTGCCTTGCAAGTGCTAGCAAAGGAAGGACAGCGGTTTGATCCCCTGGCGTCCCATATGGTCCCCCCAAGCCAAGGGCGATTTCTGAGCGCTTAGCCAGGAGTAAACCCTGAGCATCTAATGGGTGTGGCCCGAAAAAAAGAAAAACAAAAAAAATCAAAGAAACAAAACTTAATTATAATAATACAAAGAATTAAACTCTTTCTTGAAGTGAAATATAATAGCAAAGGTGAAAAACACAGAAAAAATAAGGTACTTCTAAATGTAGTTTCCCATATTCCTTTTTACTCTACACAATAATAATACAAGATCTTCAAAGTACTTTCAATTTTTAATTCTATTGATAAATTGGTAGCAACACATATTTGTAGTGATTATTTATTTTTATTAATCAACTTTTATAAATATATTTTATAATTAGCAGAATTCATGATGTATATGAAAAATGTATTGTGTGATAGTATATTTTTATATTATATTTTTCACTGATTCTACTTCTCATTTATATCCCAGATGAACTTCAATGGAATATCTTTCATCTTCTTTTGGAACAGCATGTCGAAGCTCTCACTTTGATTCACAGTGAAATAATTTTTCCAGTCACCAATGGTACCTAATATGAAAAGCACAGATATGTTACCAGGGTGAGAAAGTAGATTACTGAAGACAAAAGTTTCCCTTTACTCCCTTTCTAACAAAATGTAGAAGGTGTCATTGTCAATTTTGCTTAACAATTCACTTTCCTTAGATGAGTATAACAACCTCTTTTTTTAATGGTTTTTGGACCACACTTGTTGATGTTCAGAGGTTACTTCTGGCTATGCACTCAGAAATCACTCCTGGCTTGTGGGACCATATGGGTTGCTGAGGAATCGAACTGGCTTCCTCCTAGGCTAAGCAAGCAAGGAAGATGCACAAGCAAGGAAGAAGCCTTACTCTTGCACCATGACTCTGGCCCCGACAACTTCTTTAAATCTTAATATAGAACAACAGCTACCATTCAATTATTACCTTACTTTAGAGAAAATGTATATAAATTAAACATATTAAAATGCAATTTTCTAAATTACATGCAAAGTACTTGCCATGATTCTATGGGTTGGAATATAATATAATTTTTACCTATGAGTGCAATTAAGTAATATTTTAAAATACTATGTATTAAGTATTTCTTAAATTGTATTATTTTATAAATTGTTTTAATACTTTGAAGTTTTAAAACTGTGTAAAAAAGAAAACAAATATATAAACAATAAAAATTTTTAAGATGGTTTCCAGAGGTGTTACCTCTGCAATTTTACAGAAAAGTGAAATTGATATCATATAAAGTTCATAAAATAATTGGAGATTTATTTATTATATTTACTTGTTTTAGAATTTATAATATTGTATTAATTTATTATAACTATTTCAATGTAGAAAATGTCAGTGATGAGATATGGTAATTGAATTTTTTTCTTTTACCAAATCTAATGAATAAGTATTTAATATTTTTTCACACTTGAGGAAACAGTGTGAATATTTATGATATGCAATTACTACAGGTCAAAGTGCAAGACTCTTCTTCACTGACTTATGTCAATTTAATTATAGTTTCTAAAGGATATTTAAAATTAAAATTGTAATTAATTTTAAAATAAAAATAAAACATAACTTTAAAGGAATATTAAATGATAATGAAGTATAAAGAATTAGTTCAAAGTGTCCTTGTCAACTTATATTAAAAGTATTTAAGTAATATTTGCAGGCTTATTTTGAAATATTAGATCCCATAGAAAATAAAGAGAAAGCTCTAACTTTATATTCTGTCATCAAATTTTTAGTAAATGGTGTTCTTTTATAGAATCATATTTTAGAGGATTTTCAGGTGAGATCTTTGATTTTCTGTGAGTCCAAATTATTGTACTTGGAATTGTATATGAAAATATGTTTTTTTATATTTATATATGTTGTTATTTAATCCAAATAAATAGGATTCAAGAGAACTCTCAACATTTATGCTTCTCTAAATCACTGAGTATTAATTACCTTTGCGCAAGAAACCCCCATCTTTGTTTTTTATCCCAAATTCATTTTTGAGTATATCATTATAATTTGCTCGTGGATCAGATTTCATGTTCTTAAATGTAGCTTGCTTCACAACAGCATCTATGTCACCTTCACTGAGTTCTTTCCCAAGAAACTGACAGAATTTTTGCACAGCACTTCTGAGATCCTGTAAGATTGAGTGTGAAGACATAGTAAATTTATAAGGGATACATAAGATACCATTAGCATCTTTATTACATTGTAGAAAAGCAAACTCATTGGTCTGATTCTGAGTCTAAAGTTTAACAATGGTGTATTGTATTCCCATTTTATATAGAAAAGCCAGTGTTTCTGTGTTTTTGTTGTCAGCTTTTTTAAAGCTTCAAATTAAATTATGAATATAAATACTTTTGTTCATTGACTCATTTTTAGGGCACACCGGCCCTAAAAAGTATTGTTGAACAGTTGTCATTCTGGCAAGGCCAAATAAAAGGAACAATTAAAAAACACATGCCTTGATTATCTAACTTGGTTCAGTTTTCAGCAACATATATGGTCCCTCCAACAGGCATAGGAAGATCCCTATGTACAGAGTCATACTTAGCCACTGACCATTGACAATTATATCACAAGAAGCAAAATCAAGTTTTATGGGGACAATCTTTAATGATTGTATATATAAAAATTGAAGAGTTGCTATAGTTTTACTGGTTATTTTGACAAAACATTTAAGATAGATTTAACATTAGATTTGCACAAAATTTTTTAAAAAATTTGAAGTGGAAAAATCCAAAATTATTCCCTAAGACTAGAATTAACTTGATTCCCAAGTTAGACAGACACACCATACTCAAAGAGCTACATCTCCTGTTGAAATTCATTTAGATGGAATGGAGATTATGAGTATAATAATGGCAAATACAGCAGCATACCAGCATTAAACAATAAATTCATACTCAGATTGTTAAGTGTACAAATATTCATTAGGAATAGCAAAACCTATAGGAACAACTGGGAAATAAAATAAATCAGATGTTTCAGCAGATAGAGGCAGGAGTCCAAGCATGTCACTAAATTTAACATTTTCTTAGCCTTGTTTGAAAGAACCTCAGAGCAACACCCTATATTATTGCAGTGAAAATCAAACAATCACTGGAAAACATATTTAATCAAGTCAGTGATGAATAACTCAGTTTCAAATTATCCATTCATATTAAAGTAACTGAAAATTCAATGCCAGGCACAGCAAGAGAATTCTGAGTACTGAGCACTGTAGTAGTAAACCTGAAGTTAAAATACAAGATATCAATATTAATAGTGTAGCAAAAGTAATAAAGGTAAAATTAATAAAATTAATTAAAATAAAATAAATAAAATTAAGAAGAATGTTCATGTTATACACATACTGAAAGGGAAATGAAAAGGGAAAATAATCTGTGAAGGACATAATAGGTCAAAACTTCTCCATTGTAATAAAAATATTAAGTAACAAAGAAAGAGACTACAATAAAAACCAAAAGAGAAGAAAATCTTCAGTATAACTGCAATAGTAAGAATCACAACAGATTTATCAAAAAAAAGTATACAAGAAAAAATAAATGGAATGACATATTCAAAGAGCAAAACTAAAACAAAATGTATCTGCCTAATGTAAAACGTTGCTGTTTAGTTTTGAGGAAAAATAAAATCTCTGTCATACAAATGATGGTGACATTTGCTATGATAAAACCAACTCTGCAAGAATACTTAAATTATTACCTAAAAGGATCAAAAGAACATTTGCAAAAACAACCCAAACTACTTGACGATGACAACATGGCCCTTTCTATCAATGATTTATCTGAAATCAAAGAACTGAATCCACCAGTAAAAAGAAAATGATTTGTCCTGACAAGAGCAATGGAAAAGAAATAAAGTAATATAAAGGATACCCTTTCTCTAACAGTACTGGAAATCTTAGTGCCTCAAATAAAAAAAGGCAAATTGAGAGAGAATGAGAGTGAAGATGAATGAAGAAGAAAAGGAAGAAGAAAAATAAAGAAGTAAAAAAATAAAAAAATATAGAAGGAAAGAAGGAGATGAAGAAGGAGGTGCAAGGGAAGAAGGAGAAAAAAGGTGTGTATGAGTAGAAGGAGATAGAGAAGAAGGAAGAGGAGAAGAAGGAGGAGAAGTGGAGAGTAGATGATGATGAAAAAGAAGTGAGAGACCAGAACGGTGGCACAGAGTGAGTGGTAAGGCGTCTGCCTAGGCAACTGTAGCCTAGGACTGACCGCGATTCAATCCCCCAGCATCCCATACAGTCCCCAAAGCCAGGAACAATTTCTGAATGCATAGCAAGGAGAAACCACTGAGCTTCAATGGGTGTGGCCCCAAAACGAAACAAACTACAATTAAATTTAGGAAGTAAAGGTCAAGGAATAAGGATTTGGGTGCAGGGTGAAAATCAGGGTCAAATGCTATTGTGAGTGGACTGGGGATAATTAAAGTGTATTTTGTTTTGTTTTGTTTTGGGGCCACACACAGTGATACTCCTGGCTATGCACTCAGAAATCTCTCCTGGCTTCGGGGACCATATAGGACACGGGGGAACAAACTGCTGTCCGTCCTAGGTCAGTGTGTGCAAGGCAAACACCCTATTGCTTGCGCTACTGCTTCAGCCCTAATAAAAATAAAGTGTATAAAGTGACATGCACGACATTCCGTCATTAACTGTAGTACAATCAACATTATCAAAAAAGAAGAGAGATTTTGACCAAAAATAAAAATAAAAAATAAGACTATGTATAACCTTGTAACCAGTGTTTAAATTTATTTTATTTTATTATTTTATTTAGTTTAGTTTAGTTTTAGTTTTTGGGCCACACCTGGCAGCACTCAGGGGTTACTCCTGGCTCTCAGCTCAAGAAATCGCCTGGCTGTCATGGGGGACCATATGCCATGTAGATGGATTCAAACCACCTTTGGTCCTGGGCCTAGGCCGGCCACTTGCAAGACAAAAGCCTACCACTGTGCTATCTCTCCAGCCCCACAGTGTTTAAATTAAAAAACAAAAAACAAAAAACAAAAAAAAAAACAACAATGAAGGGGTCTTCCTAAAATTTGAAAAAAATAAAAAGTGTATGGGACCCAGAGGCCAAGCTTCTCAGGAGCATTCAGGGGAAATAAATGGTCAGATCTAAATAGTCAAACTAAAATCAAAGACTATTGAATCAAGAGACACAAATTATAACAAGCTACAAACAAAGTGGACCTCAGGGTGGAGGTATGGGATTCGGTTGGGAACTATGATATTAAGAGGTCAACTCTGGTGGTGGGAATAGCCCTATTTCACTGTCTTTATGTGCCTGGAATACAACTGTGAAAGACTTGGAATTTATATTGGTCTCAATAAAATATTAAAAAAATTAAATAAAGGAATAATAAAATGGAAAAAATCTAAATGCATTTAATAGAAAAAACATAAATAACTATATAAAGCATGGTGCTGAATAAAAATAATGAAAATTATTAAAAGAGAAACTTTATTCACAGGACACCTAAACACCTCTGGTTAGTTATTCTTGTTTTAGTGCCTTTTTGCTCTTGGCTCTAGATTGTTTTCCTAGTTCTTAATTGAGTTTATATATGTATATATATATATATATATATACATATATATATATTGTAAAATGACATAGAAATGTGAGCCAACATTTTTCTCAATTTGGTTACATAAAAATGAACGTATAACTTGTGAATATAACTGTAGAATGAGAAGAAATTCCTGAAGAAGTCCTGTAATTAAGGGATGAAAAGCATTAAGTACATAAAGGAGGCTATCAGGTCATATTATAAATATGACTATAGAAAATATAGGTCATTGGTACAAAAACATAAATTTCAAAGAAGTATTTAAAATATTCTCTTACCTTCTTCATCTCTTCATATGACATAAACAAAATATTAAAATTTTCTCTGTGTTCATACCAACCTTTGATGTGATCAAACCAAAGGCTTCCTACCACTGTGGAAAAATCAAAAGTAGCAAATTAAGTGGGCTGAACTTTTTAATATCATCCTCTCATCTTTTCTTTCTTTCCCTTCCTTCCTTCCTTCCTTCCTTCCTTCCTTCCTTCCTTCCTTCCTTCCTTCCTTCCTTCCTTCCTTCCTTCCTTCCTTCCTTCCTTCCTTCCTTCCTTCCTTCCTTCCTTCCTTCTTTCTTTCTTTCTTTCTTTCTTTCTTTCTTTCTTTCTTTCTTTCTTTCTTTCTTTCTTTCTTTCTTTCTTTCTTTCTTTCTCTCTTTCTTTCTCTCTTTCTCTTTTTTCTTTCTTTCTCTCAATCTTTCTTTCTCTCTTTTCTCTCTTTAGTTTTTGTTGAAGACAGCTTTAAGTTTTATGTCTAAAAATAAGATCCATTACATGACAACTGTGTTTCCTTTCAAATAATTATTGGAACAAAGCATTATATAACTTAACTAAAAACTATCCTTGTTACCCTACTGTTGCTATACAAAGTCACTGAAAAATAATCACAAAATATGGGATTAGCATTATTCTTTTTATAAAAATAAGCAATATTAGTATTCATTATTCCACCATGAAAACACATAATTCTTTCTGCCTACTTATTTAAATCTATGAATAAATTTAGTTACCCATGATTAAATTGACTAAATTTAATCTTCTAAATTATCAAAATCTTCAGTCTTTTTTAATATTAATATCTTTATTTAAACACCTTGATTACAAATATGATTGTAGTTGGGTTTCAGTCATGTAAAAAAAAAACCCCTTCACCAGTACAACATTCCCACCACCAATGTCTCAAATCTCCCTCCTCCCTACCCTACTCCCACCTGTACTCTAGACAGGCTTCATAAACCTAGATAATATTTAAAGGAGTGTACCTCCATGTACATGAAACCTTTTCTTCGTTGCCATCTTACTATAAAAGCAAAATATCTAGCAACTTATATTTTTATTCCAACTTCAGTCTTATAGTACAGAAACCTCACTATAATTATTTTCTATTTTATAGAAAAATAACACATGCTGTATGATTCCTGCATAGATCCTGAAGTAAAAAAGTTATAATAATTCTAACAATAGGTATGCACAAATAGATATGTTTATTTTTATCTATCAAGTTAGAATCACTAGATCACATAAATCAATCTATATCCACTCAAAATACAATATCAATAAGGCATGACTTGCAACTTTTTAGGCAATCACCAAAGTGGTTCTGTTGAAGAAAAAAATCATTTTGTGGAAAGAAAAATTGTCATAACATAATAACATAAAATATTAATTATAACATCTGAATCTTTTTCATGAATCCCTATCCCCATCTATCATGAGCTTTTCCACATTCTAAAGTTTTCAAATAATCTGATCAGTAAATAAATTCAGTTACCTTTTCCATCTAGAAATTTCTGAATGAAATCATCAAAATTTTTTGATGTTTCAAAAGCTTCCAAAAAATTTGAAAAATGAAAATATGAGGTGATAACATCCTTAGGATTTCTGTAGATGTAAACAATCTGCAGGAGAAATAAGAAGCAACTGTAATATTTCTTAACTTTATGTCTACTTTCTTAATAATCAATGTATTTGTACATCAGGTATAAATAATAATCCTAAATATATTTGTCCACAAAAAGGTGGAAGCAAAATGTTTAAAATAGCTCCTCATGGACTTAAATAAAGACATCAATAGGCACACTGCAGTAGCTGGAGGCTTCAATGCAACCTCTGTTACCTCTTGATAGATCAACCAGGCAAAAACTCAATAGTGATAAAGGGGTTTTGAAGGAAGATATAACAAGAGGGGCTTAGAAGATGTGGATTGGGTTTTCATACCCTAAAATCCAAATACACATTATTTTTCAAGCACCTGGGACATTTGCCAAGATAGACCACAGACTGGGCCATAGATCGTACTTCTATAAAATCACAAGAATGAAAATTACATCCATTCTATTCTCAGACTATAAAACAATAAAAAGTAGATGTAAATTCCAAATAGAAATGTAGAAATAATTTTAATATTTGGGCAATAAACATCTCACTACTACACAATCCTTTCCAGGCAAGAGAGAAAATAAACAATATTTCTGAAAACAAATGAGAATGAAGACACAAACTATGAGAATTTGCAGAAAACAGCCCAAGATGTTTACAGTATGATTTATAGCTTTGCAAACATGCATGAGGAAGAAAGAGAGGGACTACACAAACAACTAATGACACAATTTAATACTTTGGGACATGACCAACAAAATGAGATGAAAGAAAGTTAGGTAGAGGAAATAATAAAACACAGAACAGTAATGAACTTGAAAAAAAATTCAGTGAGATCAAGAGTTAGTTCTATAAAAACAGAAATAATAATTTTAAACCATTATCAGGACACACAAAAAAGGGAGAAAGAAACTTAATAAACAGAATCAGGAATGAAAGGCAGATATCACACCAATACTATAGAAATACAAAATACAGATACTAAAAAAATACAACCAGAGGCCAGAAATACAATATAATCTGACCAGAGAGATGGCATGGAGATGGGAAGTTTGACTTGCATGCAAAAGGGCGGTGGTTCGAATCCTGGCATCCCATATGGTCCCGCGAGCCTGTCAGAAGCGATTTCTGAGCATAGAGCCAAGAGTGACCCCCGAGTGCTGCCAGGTCTGACTCCAAAACAAAAACAAACAGAAAAAAATATAGAGGAGTCCAAGCCTGGAATGCCACTGAGTGAGTGAGCCAAGAGGACCCAGACCTGAACACCACTGGTCCGAGGTGGAGGAAGAGGGGTGGGCCGAGTGAGTGAGCCGAGGGGGTGAGCCAAGGGGACTCGACCGAGCTGAGGGGACCCAGGTGAGGGGAATGCCACTGGGTCCCAAGCAGAGGAAGAGGGGCTGGCCAAGTGAGTAGGCCAAGGGGTCCCAGACCTAAACAACACTGAGTGCGTGAACCAAGGGTACCCGACCAGAACACAGCTGGGCCCAGGGGGAGGAAGAGGGGCGGGTCAGTGAGTGAGCCAGAATGCCTCTGAGTGAGCCAAGGGGAACAGACTCATTCCTGAGCCGAGGGGAACAGACTCATTCCCAAAGATGGCAAAGACACTGCCAAGAAAGGAAACTACAGACCAATCTCACTAATGAACATAGATGCAAAATTACTCAATAAAATTTTAGCAAACCAAATCCAGCACTACATCAAAAGGATTATACACCATAACTAAGTGGGTTTCATCCCAGGAGTGCAATGATGGTTCAACATATGCAAATCAATCAATATCATACATCACCTAGTCCCTGGAAAGAAACTACAACCAACACCTCTGCTGACTCATGCTGTATGGCCCTCCTCACCTCTCCTAAGCGTGGATTTTTGTTTGATACTGGACTCAACTCCAAAGGATCCCCAGCACAAGAACTCTACCCGAGACCTCTCTGCTGGACTCAACTCCAAAGGATCCCCAGCACAAGAACTCTACCCGAGACCTCTCTGCTGCAAATCTTTTCTCAATCCCAAGAAGACCAAGGTGTGTGATGAAAATGTGCCCTGGATCCCACAAACAACAAGAAAATCTTAAAAGACAATGGGGAAGCCTATATTTCCTTTATAAGTTTAAGACCTATATAATACTCTCTCTCTCTCTCTCTCTCTCTCTCTCTCTCTCTCTCTCTCTCTCTCTGGTTTTTCAGGCCACAGCTGTTTGATGCTCAGGGGTTACTCCTGACTAAGCGCTCAGAAATCGTCCCTGGCTTGGGGGGACCATATGGAATGCCAGGGGATCGAACTGCGGTCCTTCCTTGGCCAGTGCTTACAAGGCAGACACCTTACCTCTAGCGCCATCTCGCCGGCCCCATAATAATACTATCTCTTAACCTATTTATCCCCAAATGTAAGGTAGTCTTCTGCATCACTTTTTTCCCTTAAATACTTTTTATTAACTCATTTCTTTAACTTTTTTTCTTTAGAGATATGTGAGGATCACCATATATAAAAAAACCAAGACCACCAACTACAGAAGACTGATTAAAGCAACAATAAAGAGAACTAGAACTGTAAAGAAAGATGACTTCATAGGCTACATTCTTTGACCTGGGCAGAAACCAAGACCTCTAGATACAGAGGTCTGATTTTATCATTCATGACGGAGCAGAAGTTTTCCATACACCACAAAAGGTCCTAGAGAGAGTAAATGAACATGTATGGAGGTGGTAGTTATTCCCATGACAGTATACTTAAAGGATGGAGAAACCCTGTTTCTCAGGCCAAGGGAATTCCCTTTCTAATTTCCCTAATATTTAATGTGCCTATGCAGGAAAAAAAAAAAGAAGCAGTATAAAATAAATTTTTATTGTTTTTTTTTATTTTGTTGTTGTTTTCATTTTTTTAAACTTTTTTGTTTGCTTTTTTTGGGCCACACCCTTTTGACGCTCAGGGGTTACTCCTGGCTATGCGCTCAGAAATCGCCCCTGGCTCGGGGGGACCATATGGGACGCCAGGGGATCGAACCACCGTCAGTCCTACACTAGCGCTTGCAAGGCAGACACCTTACCTCTAGTGTCACCTTCCCGGCCCCGTTGTTTTCTTTTTTTTTGTGCTTTGTTTTGTTTTTATTTCAGGATCATGGTTATTATGTGGAGGTTGTCTTTATTGGTGTGGTGCTTTCTGGATGTATTGTTTGATTTTTCTTTTTTGTATTGTTGTTGAGTTTCTCTTCCTTTTTCCCTTTCTTCTGTCAAATTGATATATATAGCCTCTAGAAGGATTCTGCCCATTTTTTGCTTGATTTTTACCCCATTTTATTTTTTTCTTTTCTTCAAACAGAACCACACAACTTGAACCATCTTATTCTGCCTCTCAAACTGAGGGGGAAATAATGGAGGATTCCAAGACCAAACAGTTGTATGATCACTAAGTAGTAATAAGAATGATCAAACTTAAATCCAAAGCCAATGGCAACAAAATTGATACCCATTCTACAATAAGCTAGACACAGAGAGGACCACTTATACTAGCACCTCGGAGGGTAATGGAGGGGTATATGGGATGCATGCTGGAAACAAGGATTAAGGGAGGACAGCTTTGGTGGTGGGAATTCACCTGATTCAATGACAATATGTACCTAAAATATTACTGTAAAGGATTTATAAGCCACTTTGGTCAAAACAAAAATTATTACTATAATTATAAAATAAAAATAATTAAAAAATGAAATACAAAATGTAATCAGAGATTACGGTCAGGATATTTATACCACGGCTAAACGAACATTGAAAAAATGGATAAATTTGTGGACTTTTATGAACTGCCAAGATTGAATCAAGATGATCTGGAATACCTAAAATAACTATCATGATGAAAAATTTTGAAGTTGAATAGTAATAAAAAAGGCTTCCAAAAACAAAATACTAGGCCCAGATAGAGTCTCTAGTAAATTTTTTTCAAACCTGTAAAGAAGACCTATTGCTAATCCTTTTCAGACTCTTTCAGAAAATAATGAAATAGAAACATGCCCAAACATTACATGATAACAAAAAGAGACAGATCATAATAAAAGTGAATAACAGGGCAATGTCCTACAAATACAATGATCCTAGCCAAATTCTTGTAAAAAGAATTCAACAACGCATCAAGAGGTGGTAAACCATACCACATATGATTTATCCAGAAATAAGAGGATGGTTTAACAGATTCAAATAACTCAATGTAATATACAGATAACATATATAATATAAAAATATACATGTATATGTATTAAAAGTATAAAATTCATATCAGAATACCAATAAAATTCATTATAAAATTCATATCATTATATCAATAGATGCATCAAAATCATTTAACAAGGTAGAGCATATATTCATGACAAAATCTCTGAAAACAGTGAAATTTAAGGATCTTTTCTTAATATAGTCAAAGCCATTTACCAGAAACCCATGATATTCACTGGGAAAAAATAAAATCTATTTTATGAAAATTTGGAACAAAATAAAATTACCCATTCTTACCACTTCTATTCAATTTAATGCCTGAAGTACTTGACATAGCAACTAGGCTTTCAGATACGAAGGAAAAAAATCAAGCTCTCACTGCAGATGACATTAATAAATATTTATAAAATGCATAAAATTTACACAAAAGCTAGAAAAATCATATTTGTATAGTAAAGTGGCAGACAACACAATTATTATATATTCTATATATTAAATAAATTATAAATATATAAATTTTAAATAAAATACATATAGATAATGAAAGAACAAATTATAAATTAATAAATGAAATAAATTCTATATAAATAATAAAAGAAAAAGAAATGAAAAGCAATTACCAAAATTTCATCAAATAAGAAATAGCTATAATTAACATAGATTTATTGTTTATTTACGTAACTCATCATAAAATACAAGTTAAATAAAATTTTATAATAAATATTATTGAAAATAAAATAGTGAAATTTATAATATAGAAAAATGACTAGCAAGAAATTGTATATATAAAATTTTTAGGACAAACTGAGAACAAATGATTTTTTAAAAATATATTTATTTTGTAACTTTCCAGTTTTATTCTTGGGTTATATATTGTTTATGAAATTATACTTTTAAAACAAACAGCCTTAGCAACCAATGTTTTCCAATTAAAAAATTAAAGAATTTTGAATTGAACTGAGGGGTGTGAGCAGCTGAGGGCTATAGACTTGGAACTATTAAAGTGCCATTTTTAATTAAACTGTTCTGTGGCTGCATATTTCTTCTAGTCAAGGAGCCTCATCACAACAAAGAAAACCCTGGAACAGACTTAAGAAAATATAAGCGTATAAATGGGAAAGCTTCAAACAGAAATATTAGGACTGAAAACATGATAGGTGAAATGAAAACCTCACTGAAATCCTTACCAGCAGACATGCAGCTGCTGAGGACAGAATCAGCGAGATTAAAGATGAGCAATATAGCACCTCCGTTCTGTGGAAGAAACTGAAGAGTCTTAAAATAAATGAACAGGAGATGGAAAATATCTTCACATTAAGTGAACAGATAACAGTAGATATTTGGATAAATTTAACAGGAACAACATAAAAAATTATTGGTGTACCAGAGGGCCAGCAAGCAATAAAAGACATCATCACTTAGAAATTTCCAGAACTGAAGATTGCTTGCACCCACATCCTGGACTCCTAAGAGTACCAGCTAAAAGAAATACAAATAAAAGCATCCATAGTACATTCTAGGATCAATCATAAAACATAAAGGTGGAAATAGAATGCTGAAAGCAGAAAGATCAAAAATACATACAAAGAAGCATCTCTAACACTATCCCAGGATGCATACTAGGATCTGTGCAATAACCAAGACCACTAATTATAAAAGACTGATTACAACAACAGCAATGGAACAGATATTCTCGAACAGGGGTCTCAAACTCAACTTACATGGGGGCCGCAGGAGGCAAAGTCGGGGTGAGGCAGGGCCGCATAAGGGATATCACTTACTGAATATTCGCAATAAAAAATCGCATTAAACATTTGCATACCCCGAACGGAACTGCTCGGGATATGCGGATGTTTAATGCGATTTTTTTTCTTACTAATGTGATTTTTATTGCGATTATTCAGTAAGCAAATATCACGAATACTGCGATATTTGAAGGACAGCCGCGAGCCACAAAATGTATGGAGGGCTGCAAACAGCCTGTGGGCCACGAGTTTGAGACCCCTGTTCTAGAAACTTAAAGAAAGACTCTATCTTAGGATTCATCATATGACCTGTGCAAATACCAAGATCTCTAACTACAGAGGCCTGATTTTATTATCCACAGCTGAGCAGAAAGTTTCCTGGCACCATAAAAAGACCTCAGGGTGTGAAAATGAGCATGTATGGATCCTTTAGTTATTCCCATGCCAGTATGCTTCAAGGGAAGAGAAACCCTGTATTTCTTAGGCCAAGAGAATTCCCTTTCTAATTTCCCCAATATTTACTGTGCCTATACAAAAAATAAAAGCACAAAACCTTGTCAAAGCAGCTATTTTCCTTTTTTTTTTTTTTTTTTTCATTCTTGTGGTGGTTATTCTTTAGCTGTTGTCTGTTGTCTGTTGCTGTGGTGCTTTTTTGTAGTTGGTGGTTTTTGAGTTTTTCTTTTATTTTTTTTGCTATTTTTTTGTTTGTTTGCCTTATTTGTTTTTATTTTTATTTTCTTCTTTTTCCACCTTTCTTGTTTTAAGTTAAAATTTATAACTTCTAGACGAACTCCTCCCTGTGTTTTCTTTTTTCCTTTTTCTTTTCAAAAGAACCGTGTAACTTGAATTATCTTGTTCTGCCTCATTGAGAGAAAAAATGGGCGGTACCAGGACCAAACAGTCATATGAACACTGAGTAGAAATAAAAAATGATCAGACTTAAACACCAAATCTAAAGTCAACAACAACAGAATAGATACCCAATCTAAAACAATTTATACACAGAGGGAACCAGTTATTCTAGCAATCTGGGGGGCAAAGGAGGAAGATATGAGATGCATGCTGGGAACAGGGAATGAGGGAGGACAATAGTGGTGGGAATAACCCTGATTGATTGTCACTCTGTACCTTAAATATTACTGTGAAAAATTCTTAATTCACTTTGGTCACAGTAAAAATTATTAAAATAACAAAAAAGCATTTTAATATTTACAGCCAATTTATCTCAAGCAAACTTCAGGGCCCAAAGCAGTGGTGGGATGAAGTGACAAAACTCAACTCAATGAATGTCTTTACAAGAATACTTTACTCAGATAGATTTTAATTTATGTTTGAAGGAGGAATATTCAGCTCCATAGATAATCAATAGTTTAGAAATTCATAGACTAAAAACCAATCTTAAAGGAATAGCTGAGGAGTCTACTTTAAGGCAAGACAGACTCAGAAACACAACAAAGTTCTACATATGACACAAAATCTCTTGGTAATAATTTTGCTTAATGCAATTGTACTAAATGCACCAATTAAGAGACTCGCTGTTGACAAAATGGATCTAAAAATTGAATCGAACATTTGCTTGCAGGAGAAAACACATATGAATAGTTGGAGCAAACACATATTCAAAGTCAAAGGTTTGAGGACAATCCTTCAAGGAAACAACTTCTTTAAAAACTGGGATTAAAATGCTAATATCAAGTGACATAGACCTTAGGTTTAAAAATGTTAAGAGACCTTTATGGCCATTTCTTTATTATCAAGAATGTCTACATGAAGTGGAATTCATGTTCCTAAAAGACATGATTATCTAGAATACCTAAACAGACCTGTCATGGTCTAGCATATTGAAATGTTAATCTCAAAATCAAAGTCCCAGGCCCATATGGATTCACTGTTGGAGGCTGTTAGAGCTAGAGAGCAAAATGGAGTTTCTGATGCCTGAAACCTAAGGCCTGAGTACCTGACAGGCGGCCACTGTGGCATTTACCCCCTGGACCTAAAAGAAATGTTAACCAAACAAGTTACAAGATGCTCCAGTAAACCGCCCGAGTTGCTAAGATAAGATCACATTTTGTTAAGCTACCATTGTGAAAGAATGTCTGTGCGATATAAGTCTATGCGATATAAGGGTATGTTGTAAAACTGGAAAGTCCTTCCTGCATGACCCCCTACTTTTCTATACCATGGAAAAGTACTGAAAGCTACTTCCTTATGCTGTAGAACTATATAAGATTGTCTTGCCTTAATAAATTCAGTTCTTGATCAGCCAGCTTGACTTGAGCTCATTTCTTTCTCAGCCTCTTTCCTCCTTTTTAGGTCGGATCCTGCTCGTGACCCACGAATTACTTTGTGATCCTCAGTCCACCTGCAGGCAGGGTCCTAGGGGGTCGCAATTCACTAGTGAAAATTTTGAAATCTTTAGAGAACCAACTGTCCATACTTTTCAGGCTCTTCCAAGAAACTAAACAATAGAAATGATGTCAAATAGTTTTCCTAAACTAACATCATTCTGATTCTAATAACAGACATAATTAAGGGCTGATATTCCAGTTGAAAACAAATTCAAAGATCCTCAGCAAAATACTATTAAATAGAATACAACTTAAGGATAAATTTTTGCATCATGAACAAGTAGAATTTATCTCAGTGATGCAAGAATATTTTAACATACACAAGTCAATCAAAATCATACACCATTTAAATAAAAGAAAAAACCACATTATCATAGCAACACCTATATAGAAAGCATTTGACCAGGTTCAACATGGGTTTTATTATTTAAATTCTCAATAAGATGAGACTTGAAGAAACTTTTCTCAATAAAGTCTAAGCATTGTAAAAGAAGCCTAATGAATCATTATATATATATATATCATTATATATATATAATGAATCATTATACTCAATGAGGATAGAAGGTTTTCTTCTATGTCTTGGCATGAGACAAGTTTGGCCCCTCTCACCACTTCTATTCAATATAGTTGGGAAGTAATTGTCCTAGTACTCAGGCAACCATATCAAAACAGATGAAAGACCTTGATATCAGACTTAAAACCATATAGTACATAGAAGAAAATGTAGACAGTATACTCTATAATATTGAAGCTAAAGACATATACAAGGGGGAAACACCACTGTCCAAGAAAGTGGAAGCAAAATGAACAAATAGAACTATATTAACCTGAGAATTTTCTGCACTTTAAAGAAAACAGTTCCTAGGATACAAACACTAACCACTGAATTGGAGAAAATATTCATATAATCCAATCTGATAAAGAGTTGATATCTAAGATATAGAAAGAAGTTAATAAGAAAAAATTGACCACATGCAAAAATTAAGAAAAGAAATGTACAAATATTACTTCAAAGGAGAAATACAGATGGCGAAAAGGCACATCAAAAATGTCTCACATCTTTAATGATCTGGAAGATGCAAATTAAAACAAAAATGGGGTATTATCTCACATCACAGATGTTGGCACACATTACAAAGAACAAGAACAACCAGTGCAATGTGGATAAGGAGAGAAAAAAAACTCTCATTAATTGCTAGTGGGAATGCAGACTTTTGAAAAAAAGAAAATGGATATTCTTCAAATAACTGGAAATTTAGCTTCCATATGATCCATCAATACCATTCCAAAGTATATATGCTAGGAAAATAAAACACCATGCAAAAAATCCCTCAGCATTTCTATATTCATTGCAGCACTATTTGCAATAGCAAGAATCTGGAAACAACCAAATGCCCAAAATCAGATGAGTGGCTAAAGAAACTGCTACACAGCCATTTGGAAAAATGATGTCATGAGACTTGCTTATTTACATGGATGATATGGAGATTATTATGCTGAATGAAATAATTCAGAAGGAGACCAAGAGACATAGAATGATCTCACTCCTTTGTGGGGTATAAGAAAAATAATAGTATGGTAATAAACCCAGAGATGAGAGAGATGAGAATCAGGAGGACCAGTATATGGTAGAAGGATTGCCACAAAGACAGTGAAAGCAGTCAGAGTAGTGAATGGTCCACTGTAACAATGATGATAGGAACAAATCACGGTGGACAAAACTGGGCGCTGAGGGGGATAAACTGTTATATATTGTTCACCTTAATTAGCAATAGTGCAAACCACAGTATCAAAAAAGAATAAAGAACGAGAGAGAGAGAAAGTGAGAGAGGGAGAGAGAGAGGGGAAGGGAGGGAGAGAGAGAGGGGGAGAGAGAGAGATGTAAAATATTTGCCCAATGGCAGACCGGGAAGGTTGGGTGAAGATTGGGATCAATGATGGTAGTGGCGGGAAATGTACACTGAATTGCAAACACGTGTCTAAAAGGAAAGAAAAGAAGAGAGGGAGAAAGAGACAGACAGAGAAAGAGAAGAGAGAGAGAAGAGAGGAGAGAGAAAGAGAGAGGAGAGAGAGGAGAGTGGTGAGGAGAGAGGAGAGAGAGAGACAGAAAGAGAGAGAAAGAGAGAGAGAGAGAGAGAGAGAGAGAGAGAGAGAGAGAGAGAGAGAGAGAGAGAGAGAGAGAGAGAGAGAGAAGAAAATTTATGCTCAGAGACTGAAGGGGAGAGGGCATCAGGGATGGTGAAAGGAAAACTGGAAACACTGGTGCTGGAAATGTGCATGAGTGAAGTTTGTTGTACATTGTACGATTGTAATTCAATCATGAACAACTTTATCTGTAAAAGAAAACACTGTTTATAACTTATAACTCATAACCACAGGGTTTAAATAAAGATAAAATAAATGTATTTTCATACAAAATTTATAAGAAAAATCACGAAATTTCTAGTTCTATGTACTAGGTATATACAATTAATATATAGAATGTAATTATTTAATTACATTTAATTTGAGGGTTTTATTTCTTGCAAGATTATAATAAAATAGTGCTTATTTTTGGAATTTAGAAGTAAGGAACTTCCTACTAGGGCTCTTCAGCAAAAAATTAAATAAAAAAAAGTAAACATCAATAAAAATAGAGAGTATTGAACTTATCTGCATATGTTTTTCTGAAGTCAATTTCAAATATAGAAATTGTGAAAATGACAAAAAATGTTAAGACTAGGAAGTTAATATCAATCAACAAAAATCTGTTTTATATAGATTTAAACTCTAGGAATAGAAAAATGTTTTAGGTATCAGGAAATCAGATGGAGATACAGTGAAATTTTCTTTGTTTTTTTTTTTTGGGGGGGGGGAGCCATACTCAGTCATACTCAGGGTTTATTTCTGGCTCTGCACTCAGAAATCACTGTTTCTGTGGGTGTCAGAGTCATATATGAGAGACTGAGTTGTATGCATGCAAGGCAAACACTCTATCTGCTCTATTATCTCCATTAAATGCTGACATTCTTGCCAAATAGCAAACAAAAATTATATTTCAAATAATATGATGTTATATGGATTATAATTTGTGTCTAAAGCAAATGTATGACTGTATATAATGAATATATGATCATTTAGAGACAGCTTGAGAAAATTGCCCAATTATTAAAGTGGGGAAAGTGCTTCCAGCATGACACAGGGCTAAAAGACATGAAAAAAAGATTGATAAACTGGGCTTCAAAGCAATAATGATAAAACATTTTGAAACATAAATTCTACATAATATCTCTAATTAAAAATGCCTTATCAAAACATTTGCCCCACTAAATATCTTGTAAAAATAATAAAAGAAAAATAGAGCAAATGGATGAAAAGTTTTTCAAATTAAAAGTAATTAAAAGTGTTCAAGTTATTTCAACACAACAGATGCAAGCTAAATGACAATTTAGTGACTTCCATGCATAAATTAGCCAATTTACAAAGTTCTTTTCCTAATAGAGAGCAATGATAAAATAATAAAGAGTCATTAAGCAAAGAAGAATAGCCTTCATTTTACGACAAGCAAAAATAAAAAAAATAATTTGTTCACACTGGAGAAGATCATGTTTCTTAAAAGTTAGAATGTAAGTAATATATATAATGGAGTTCTTTGTAATCTTTTCTATTTCTGCTAATTATTATTTTGACTTAAACTCACAATAAATTTTTATTTAAGAACTCACCTAATTTAGAAACAATCTTTAAAGGTGGGAGGAAAGGAAGATTATAAACAAAACAAAATTCCTAGAGTTAAACTAATTTTTAAACACCTCGGCTATAATTAATTGTGGAATTACAAAAAGGCTTTGTGGTTATTTTTCTAATAAAATATACATAGCCTAAAATACGTTAAAATGTGCAAATATGTAAAAATTACATTCCAGTTCATAAAAATTTACATATATGCAAATTATTGGTAATTCCAAGATTTGGAAAGCATATGAAAAGAAAAAAATCTTATATGCATTTGATGTAGGATGAACTGATAGACTATGAAAGCAAGTAGATAATACCCAAGAAAAATAACTTAAAAATCTTTGGAAACTTTGAAAAGTTTATTTTAGCAAAACATTTCACCAGGGAAAATGTAAATATGTATAGCTGTTATTTTGTTATTTTCTTTGCTACAAATACTGTCTATCAGCATTCCTTAAATATTTGACCACTATGTTATAAAATTCTATTAAAAATTTTAAATAATATTTGATAAAATTAAAAAACGTATGCATTTTGTAATTAGAAAGCAAAATATGTATGTGGTAGGAATATGTATTTGCATAAAATTAATATATTTTATTTTTATATATATTTGGAGTCTCACAAGTGATGAGAATGAAGCCAAGGGCCAGTTTCAGAAAATACTGACCCAACAGGTCACCAGTTTAATGAAGAACCTGAGCATATAGAGTTGTTCCATGCTCAGTGACTTCCAGGACTGCTAGAGTAATCCTGGGAAGCATGTGGCAAGCACCTACCCCATATTCTGTCTCTAGTTCATCATATATACAAGGGAACTATCCCTTTAAAGGGAATGGTCACTTTAAAGGGCTTTGGATGAGTCCAAATGGAAAAAAGAGACTGGCAGGTATTTTTGTTTCTACCAAATGCAATTTCTATGACATACTTTTGCTTTTTTGTTCTTGAGACCATTTGGTACCAAATAATATGGTAGATGAGTACTAAAAAGGCGAGGTGATGGTCTTCGGAGGAAGTCTATTCTGTGAGTGCTGTATTCTAGATAGGGGACTAATTCAGCTGTTTTCATCTTTCGAGTTTGTTTACGATAATCCTCAAAATAAATCAAGCTTAATATCTGCTGAGTCCAGATGGTACCTGTAAAAACAAGTAATCTTTTTTCAACTTTGACTTAATTTATTTTATTTTTTTTAATTTTATTTTATTACAACCATTTTGATCTACAAAGTCCTTCATAGTTGAATTTAAGTTATATAAAGAATCAGGGCCATTTACACTACCAGTATCAACCTTTCTCCACCAATAGACCCAGTGTGCATCTTGTACCACTATATTTTCCCCCCGGCCTTTTAACAAGCCTATTTAAATACAAATTGTTAAAGTTTAGGTCTCAAGAGAATTAAATTTTAATATTTATTTACTTGCTTTTGATGAATCAAGAAAGTTTTCTTTCGAATGTTTTTTGAAATATTCAAGGTGGGAGCGAGAACTACATGTTTAGAGAGAACAGAGACTTTTCTAGAGTGGAAACAAACAAGCAAAGAAACAGAGACAACCGAGATATTTGTTCAAGGGAGAACACTAGCTTCAAGTGTAAGAGTCTTAGTTAATTTTTATGGTAAGTTTCACTATTAAATTAAACATGCTAAGGCACTTTGAGATTTTAATTTATCGTATGCATTTTGTAGACTTATGAATGTATCTAAGCTTGTGAGTAACTTACATTAAAATTGAAAATAATAAAATTTAGAAAGTTCCTTTTTTCTCTTTGGAGTATCATTATTCTCTAATTCCTTTAAAAAACCTCATATTAATCCTTCCACTTCTTAATTTCTTATATTTATTCAAACTTCATTTTTTTATAATTCTATGGAACTTTATTCTTTGTACATTTCTATGAGCCTCGTTTCTTTTATTTTTTCTTTGTAGGAAATATAGCAAGTTAAGTGTTCAAAGTCCCTTTCATATTTAATATTTCTATCTCTACATGTTACACAAAAACAAGACAGGAAATAGATACATAAAACTCATGGGAATAGTTCATATTTATTATCAAGACAGAGAAGTGTGTAATACATGGCCCCAAACTCTGAAACTTACCAGATTTGAGATATGTAGTTACGAAGACATCATCATCTCTAATTTCAAAATCCTTAAGATGTTCTAGTTGTTCAATATCAACCGCAGTACGTTGTAAATTGTATCCTCTAAAGTTCAGTAAATATTTATCAGTATCCATAATTATTCTCCTATAAGTACAGAGTGAGTAAGTTCTTTTCATACACTTAGAACTTAATGATTTCTTGCACTTACAAGTGTTATAAATATTAAAAACTCCATTTATGCCTGGTATTTATTCTTTTTTATTTTTTTAATTTTTTGGCATTTATTTTCATATAATATTTAAAGAAACTCTGTAGAGTTATTATTAATACTATTTTAAATGGGGGTAACCTATAATAATTGGAAACTAAAACAACCTTTCTAACACTTTACAAGGGAGATAATACCATGTCAAATAAGGAAATTAAGGTTGAAGAGGGTTTCAGAAATTGATCCCACTTGTTTTCTTAACAAATGGCAAGTTTTGCTTCCAATTTGATCAGTGTCCTTGATTTTAATAACGAGATCATACGATTTCTGACAACTTTACAACTTTTATTCTGTAACATTTTCTAATAGAATATTTAGTAGATTATTTAATGGATGTCCTTTATTCTTTCCTTTCTGATTTCTGTATTTCCTTCTTCCATTTTTTTCTTTCCTACTTTTCTCCTCCTTCCGCCCACCTCTTCCTCTGCCCTCTCTTTTTCCCTATCTTCCTTCTTTCCTTCCCTTCTCCTCTCCTGTTCTCTTCTCTTCCTCATTTCTTTCATTTTTATTCTCTCTTTGATCTTCCTTTCCTTCCTATTTTTATTTTTTTTCTTTCTCTTACATTCAGTACTTTCGTATTTTCTTTTAATTTTTTTTTTTTTTGGTTTTTCGGGCCACATCATTTGATGCTCAGGAGTTACTCCTGGCTAAGCACTCAGAAATTGCCCCTGGCGTGGGGGGACCATATGGGACGCCAGCTGATCTAACCATGGTCCTTCATTGTCTAGCGTTTGCAAGGCAGACACCTTACCTCTAGTGCCACCTCGCCAGCCCTTCTTTCATATTTTCTTAATTTCAAAAATAATCTTGTTCTCTGAAGGACTCTTCTAAGGTTTTATAATGTGATTCAAATAATAATGGGGCAAAATAAATATGATCTGCTATAAATTTTAAATGTGTTTAAATGTTGCTAAAGTATAAATATGACAATATATAATGTGTAATATTGTAATATATAATATATTATATGATTTAGAAATGTTTCTAAAATTTGCTATTATTTCTAAATATTAACTTTATATATGGTTCTAAAATTTTATAGTAACAATTATATTTTATTTGAATTTTTATTTGTTCAGACTTATATAATTAAAAATAAGGAAAAATGATAGAAAAGAATCAAAAACAGGGACCAGAGCAGTGGTGCTAGAGGTAAGGTGTCTGCCTCAAAAGCACAAGCTCAGAACAGACTATAGTTCAATTTTTCCAGCATCCTTCTTGAGCCAGGAGTGTTTTCTGAGCACAAAGCCAGAAGTAATCCCTAAGTGTCAATGGGTGAGGCCCAAAAACAAACAACATCAACAAAAACCCCAAAGAATCAAAAGCAGGTCAATTAAAATCAGCATCAATTTTGCATCTCTATTACATATGCTAAATTAAAATAATACTAATATAAGTATAATAATTAATAATTAAATTAATTAATAATTAAATTATTTAAATGATTTTTCCATAATATTTTAATAAACACCTTGATTATAAACATGATTGTGGTTGGGTTTCAGTCATATAAGAGGACACACACCCCCATCACCAGTGCAACATTCCCACCACCAATGTCCCAAATATCCCTTCTCCCCACCCCGCTCCCACCTGTACTCTAGACAGGCTTTCTATTTCCCTCATACATTCTCATTATTAGGATAGTTTGCAATGTAGTTATTTCTCTAACTAAACTCATCACTCTTTTATTATGTTTCTAGAAGTTCTTCTCAGTCAAAGTTGTCACAATCAAGCCACTGGAATTAGATATCATGGTTATTGTACAGATTGTAGGCCAAAGCCTAGACTATGAGATTCTTATTGGTCCCAGGAAAAGTTCTGCACAGTCATGGTTGTCAAAGTCAGTCTTCTGTAGTTAGCAATATTGGTTTTTGCACAGATCAAAGGGCAATGTGTCTTCTGATTTTATCTTATCATTAGGTGATGAGATAGGACAACCTGGTCTTAGCTCAAATAATTACCGTTTCCTTGTTGTCAGGAGTCATATCAAGACTGGTGTAAGATGGTGCTAGATCAGTATTAGGAATTTCCGAGGGGAGATTTGTTCCTAGTGCTGTTGCAGGAAGCTCTGTCGGTGCTATGTCTGGAATCTAGGGCTTGAGATTAGACGTCACTGTCTAATTACCTGGAGTCTAAATTGGGTCCACATAACACATGTTCAGGGTGAGAAGCACCCCTTTATTATAAAATCTATGGGTTCTTATCCCTAGTAGATAAGAGCTTGTTTCTATACATAAAATTTCCCCTTTTTTGTATGCCTTTGCAAAAAGTAATGGTGCCATATTATTGCTGGTACATTGGGGGTGAGAATGTCAGGCTACACCCTCTCTGTGCCCTTGTTTGACCTTAGCTTTTATTCGTGGCAAGACTTTTTCTTGTAGGTTTTTGTGCTGAGCAGAACCAAAACAGGTGAAGTTAAAGAAGAGAAAAAATATATATATACACACACATATATATATAATAGAAGAAATAAATAAAAAGTAATTTAAAAAGTTATTTAAAATGATATATATGAGACTACCTTACATTTGGTAATAAACAGACTAAGAGGTAGTATTATAGAGGCATTAAACATATAAAGGAAATAAAGGCTTCCCCATTAAGTCTTTTGAGATATTCTTGTGGGGGGTAAAATCCAGGGCACATTTTCATCATACACCCTGGTCTTTTTGAGTTTGACAAATGATTTGCAGCAGAAAGGGATAGGATAGAGTTCTTGCACTGGGGGTTCTACCTGGAGCAGCGTCCAGTCTCATGCCACAGTCCACATTTGGGGCGGGGGTGAAAAGGAGGGCCACAAAGCATGAGTCAGAAGGAGTGTTGGTTGTAGTTTCTTGCCAGGGACTGAGATGTGGGGCTGAGAGGGTGTACCTTTGCTCTGGGAGCTGGGTGGTAGCTTTTTGGGGCAGGAGGTAGGTCTCAGTCCCTAATGAGTTAAGAACTGAGGGTAAAGAGAGTTAAGTAAGGAGGGATATTGGATCATGATCAGGGGTAAAGGAATAGAAGGATTTCTGAAGAGAGGAGGAGGGATCATATATAGGAGGGACTATATACTTTAGGAAAGGATTGTTTAACAATTCAGGTTTGGCACTCAGAGATGTGCCCTCTGTCTATATACTCATGCCCACATAAAGACATACATTAGTGATTTATTCTTAAGTTGTTTTTAGAGGTCTGACCCTCATTAGATGGTATGAGCTCTTAAGAAATGCTTGAATTAAGATAAATAATTATCATATATATGTGTTAGGAAAGAGAGGAAGGGAGAATAAAAGATAAGAGAGAAGAGAAAAAAATAAATACAGTAAAAATAAATTTAAAGAAATTGGGCAGTTGCATAGGAGTTGGAAGGTTTTCCCAATTTCTAGGCACTTTATCACTGATGGGGGTGGGCCTTGCTAAATAAAGGTTTCAGGGTTAGATAATGACTGGAGCATTTTAGGATACACATAGTTTTTGCGTCTAGAGCACTAAAAGAGGTGGCTACTCTATGTAGCAATGTCCGCTGCATCTTATGTAATTCCTTTCCTAAAGAGAAACTAACACTGTGGGTTTTGTTTAAATAGATTTAGTTAATGATGAAGATAATGATGAAGAAGAACAAGAAAGAAGAAGGAGTAGGAGGAAAAAGAAGAGGAGGAGGAGGAGGAGGAGGAGAAGAAGAAGAAGAAGAAGAAGAAGAAGAAGAAGAAGAAGAAGAAGAAGAAGAAGGAAGAAGAGGAGGAGGAGGAGAAGAAAGAAGAAGAAAAGAACCTGAAGAAGAAAAAGAAGGAAGAAGAGGAGGAGGAGAAGAAGAAAGAAGAAAGAAGAAGAAAGATGGAAAAAAAGAAGAAGAATAGGAGGAGGAGGAGGAGGAGAAGGAGAAGGAGAAGGAGAAGAAAAAGAAAAGAACCTGAAGAAGAAAAAGAAGGAAGAAGAGGAGGAGGAGGAGAAGAAGAAAGAAGAAAGAAGAAGGAAGAAGGAAGTAGGAAGAAGGAAGAAGTAGAAGAAGAAGGAGAAGAAGGAGAAGGAGAAGAAGAAGAAGAAGAAGAAGAAGAAGAAGAAGAAGAAGAAGAAGAAGAAGAAGAAGAAGAAGAAGAAGAAGAAGAAGAAGAAGAAGAAGAAGAAGAAGAAGAAGAAGAAGTAGGAAAAAGAAAGAGAAAGGAAATTGTGCTTTGGCAAAACGTGTACAATGAGTAGGCCCTGTAACTTAAGTCTGTGGCTCACGTTGACTGTTTCAGTGGACTGAATGATTATATGCTTTAGATCATAATAGAGGACATAAACCAAAGAAAAAGAGTAAATTGGAGTATTTTACCAGGACATTATTATAATGCAAACTGTATACAGTATCTAGTATGACTGAACACTGAGGTATAAAATTAGGGTGTCCACTCTTTGTATCTAAGAACTACTTTGGATCAGGGCATTAAAACATATTGTAAAAAAACATATTGTTATTAATCAATGCAGCTGGAATCTCTGGCTTCCAATCATATTCTTCTCCTGGTTTTGTGGATAAATACCATAAGGTATTACTATAGGCCTTTGTAGTTAGAGGCTGATTGCATACATATTTACTTTAAACCACTTTTTTCATTGTTGCTGGTTTCTTTATGGTATAATGGATAGTCAGGCTTTGTGTTGCTCCTCTTCCACTTGATTTGAACACTTCTCTTCACTAAATGTTGACAACGATGGTGCTTGGAGTTTCTACCCTATTAGACCATTGTATTTGTTCTTGGAATATTGGTATATTCTAAATACCTCATGTTGGTGGAATTTAAACTCCTTATTGTTTCTGAGTCCACAAATAGCTCCTAGAAGTTAAATTAAATCCCATTCTTCCATCTCTTCTTTTGGGGGAGACCTTGGTAATAATATCGGGGGTAAATAATAAACACAGACAAAAGATTAGGAAACCAAAGGTTCAGCAAAGAGAGACTTTTGTCAGTCTGTAGCCAGCTCCAAAAAGCAAACCGAACCAGCCGTCAGCTCTGGCAAAAAAAAAAAAAAAAAAAAAAAAAAAGCCCCTTTTGCCTCTCCAAAAAGCTATTTTACTATTTCCTTTTGCCTCTCCAAAAAGCTATTTTACTATTTCCTTAATTGCCCCACCTGGAAGATCCAGGTGGGATGACAGGCAAAAACAATATTACAAAAAATACACAACACCTCATATAAGTGCTATCATTCTGTATTTATGCTTTTTCTTCTGGCTTACTTCATTCAACATAATATTTTCTAGATAGATTCATGTTGCTGTATAATCCATGATTGTATTATTTCTACCTGCTATGTAGTATTCCATTGTGTACCACATCTTCATGATCCACTCATCTTTTGTTGGACATAGAGGTTGGTTCCAAATCTTGCTGATGTACTAAGTGCTGCGATAAATAGTGGAGTGCATAGTACTTTGGTACTATAGTGCTTCTGTCTTGGGGGATAGATGCCCAGGATTGTGATTTCTGGGTCATATGGCCGCTCAATTCTGAGTTGACTGAGCACTCTCCATACTGTTTTTCATAGGGATTGTACCAGGCAGCATTCCCACCAGCAGTGGATGAGAGTTCCTATCTTACCACATTCTCAACAACAGAGATTGGTCCCGTTATTTTTGATGTGTGCCATCCTCACTGGTATAAGGTGGCACCTCATTGTTGTCTTGATTTGGATTTCCCTAATAATGAGTGATGGTGAGCATGTTTTCATGTGTTTATTGATCATCTTTCAGTATTCCTCAAAGAAGTGTTTATTCATTTCTTGTCCACAGTTTTCTATGGCTTTATTAGATTTTTTTGGAGCTCACCTGTCTTAGTGATTTGTATAGTCTAGATATCAACCCTTTATATGCTGTGTTGAGTGAAAAAAAATTTCCCATTCCATTAACTTACTTCTAGTTTTGACAAGGGTTTCTTTCACCATGCAGAAACTTTTAGTTTGATATAGTCCCATTTATATAGGCTTGATGGTAAAGTTCTTGCCATTGGCATTCTATCATCAGAGACTGTTTTGATATATAAGTCTTGATGTGTTCTGCCTACTTTTCCTCAATGAACTTTATAAATTTGGGTCTCATTTCAAGGTCTTTAATCTATTTTAAGTTGAGTTTTTGTTGGTCACCCTCCCGACCAGTCTTGTAACACAGACCAAGGAGTCTAACAAGTGCACAAGTCAGTGGCTCGCCAGAAAGCAAAGAAGGTGAAGGTCCACGCTGCTCCTGGTCTCTCTCCACCACCTGCCTCTTACTACCTTTGGGCGGGGGGAGCTGGCGGTTTGGTGGGGTGCAGGGGTCCAGGTCCCTGCGGCCAGGCCGAGGTGGGATCCCGAGGCCTCTCCAGTCCACTGAGGGCACACCACTGGCCTGTCTTGCCCTCCAGGCCCAGGGTGTTGGAGCTCAATTTCAGGTGTTCATCTGAAAGATGGTGAAATATGCCTGGGCAGGGAGAAGCCAGAGGAGACTCTGGTGGAGTTCCGTAGCAATCGGTTGTCCAATCTCGGTAGAGGGGTGAAAGACTAACTAAAACAAGTTTCCCTCAAGATAGCTGGCACTCTCGCATGACCGCCCAGGCAGTTTTATCCAATAAAGCAAATGATTAGAGGTAAATTTAAAAAAAAGAAAAGAAGTTGACTTTTGTGTAAGGTGTGAGGTATGGATCAATCTTTAATTTCTTACAGGTGGCTATCCAGTTGTTCCAATATCAATTGTTGAAGAGACTGTCTTTGTTTCATTTCAAGTTCTTGACTCTTTTGTCAAATATTAGTTGACCATATATTTGTGGGTATATCCATGATATTCTATTCTAACCCAGTGGTATGAAACTCTGTGTTTATTCCAGTAACATGTTGTTTTGATCACTATAGCTTTCTAGTAAAGCTTCAGGTTAGGTATAGAGATGCCATCCTTTTTGTTTTTCAGTATGTATTTGACTAACCTTGGTCTTTTTGGTTCCATATGAATTTTATAATTGATTGTTCTAAGTCTTTAAAAAATGATGCCTGAATTTGAATAGGAATTGCATTGAGTCTATATAGATGTTTATATAGTAATTTTGATGGTGTTGTGATAACACCTTTTTTAAAATAAGAATTCACTTTTCTAAATCATAAACAAATGCACAAAATAAAAAGCTCTGGGCAACAGGTGTCCCAATTACAACACAAAGACACAAATTCCTCCCTGGGTAATATCTAATACTGCCCTGGCAACAACCTGCTTCAGTTATGATACGGCATTCTGACATGAGGAAACTGCAACAACTTGATATAAGAGTGGGTTGCTATATATCATCACCTAACAGTATGATGAAACCAAAAGACATAACAGCCTTTGCTCTATGCAAAAACCAAAATAGCAAACTAAACGAGTCTGACTTAGACAAACAAGGTCCAGTCAGAACCTATGGTGGGACCAATGAGAAAGGTCCTAGCTTGGGCCTCGATCTAGGATTTGTGCAAAAACCAGAATCTCAAATGCCAGAGGCCTGCCTTTGACAACTGTGACTGAGCAGAACTTCTGGAAACACACTGAACAATTCTAAGACTCTGTCCAAGGATCTGAGCGAAAAACCAAGACCACTAATTGCAGAAGACAGATTACAAAATAATGATGGAACAGACCCTCTAGAACCATAAAGAAAATCTCTCTCCTGGCCTTCATCCTATGACCTATGTAAATACCAAGATCTCTAGTTACAGAGGCTTGATATTATCTTCTACAACTGAGCAGAAATTTTCCTGTCACCATAAAAAGACTTTGAGATGTGAAAATGAACGTGTATGGAGCCTGTAGTAGTTCCCATGGCAGTATGTTTCAAGGCCAGAGAAACCCTTGAATCTCTGATGTCAAGGGAATTTCTTCACCAATTTCCCCAATATTTACTGTGCCTAGGAAAAAAATGGCAAGAGAAGAAACACAAACCCTTTAAAGTAGTTGCTGACTTGGATTTTTTCTTTTCTTTTTCGTTTTTCTTTCTTCTTTTTTTGTATGTATGAATGTTTGTGCGTTTTTTTCTTGTTCTTTTTTCTTTCTTCCTTTCTTCCTTTTTTGCTTGTCTTTCATAGTTGCAGGTTTTGTTTTTTCTTTGTTCTTTCTTTCCTTTTTTTTTGTATTTTGTTGTTAGGCTTTGTTGGTTCTCTTTTTTTTTCCTCTTCTGTTGTTTTATTAAATTTCCCCCCTTTTCCCCTTCTCTTCTTCTAAATTCATATTTATAACACCTAGACAATTCCTTCTTGAGTTTTTTCTTCTTCTCCTTTTCATTTCTTATACTTCTAACAGAACCACATTACTAAAATCATCTTGCTCAGCCTCATAATTTGAAGGGAAAATGGGAGGTACCAGGACTAGACAGTCATATGAAAATTTTGTGGAAATAAAAAAATGATCAGACTTAAACACCAAACCCAGTCATATACAACAAAATTGATATCCAATCTAAAACAAGTTGTACAAGGGGGGGACCAGTTACACTAGTATCCCGGGGGAGGGGGGTAAATGAGGAAGAAGTGGGATACATGCAGGGAAAAGGGATGGAGGGAGGACAACACTGGTGGTGGGAATTCCCCTTATTATCACTTAAATATTACTCTGAAATACTTGTAACTCATGTTGGACACAATAAAAATTAAATAAAAAGAAATAAAAAGTTCTTGGTAATATGATATTGAAAAACTATTTCATAATCCTACCACATCAAAAATGTTTATCTTAGCCTCCAGAAAAACATTTTAGAATTTTACTTGAATTCTATTGAAATGTTCTACTTAAGACCCAACTAACCAGTAAAATGTTTTCTTACAACCAGTTCAATCTAAGTTACTATCTAGTTAGATAGAACTAAGGATAGAATAAACTTCTGATAAATCACCACAAATATTGAACAGAAGTAGATGGGGAGCAATTCTGGCAATGTCATAATAAATCATTCAGAAAAACTTGGAGAACTAGGGTTTTGGAGTATTCTGAAAGAAAATTCATAACATGAAATTATGGAAAAGTCTATAAGTAGACAATATATTTGCATTGAAGGCAAACATAGAGCCAGTTATGGTGACATGCCATCTGTTATCTCATATTGCTAACCACAATCACCAAAAGCACCAATTCCAGACACTGGAAGAGAGCCAATCAACTAACACAGTCTGAACATAGATAAAGAGCACCTTTTTGTATTGTTTATCTGTTTAGTCTCACAAGAATGTTAGAAAGCTGAAGTATTTTAAAAACAAGAAATATATATTGTTGTAAATAGATCTATGTGGAATCTTGGTAGTGATATTTCATGCATTCTGAGGACTAAAGATAAAAATTCTTTTGAAAAATAATTATTTTGAGAAAATAAGGCACCAAACCTTGCCACACCAGCTGTCCTTCCCCCCCCCTTTTTGTGTTGTTTAGTAATTGTATATTGTGGGTGTGTCGCTGCTGCTGCTTCTTTTTAATTTTTTTATTTTCCCCTTTTTCTTTATTTAAATTGATATTGATATGTCCTAGATGTTTTCCTTTAAGAAGGAGTAGAGAAGTAGCTGCAAAGAAAAGGCTTAGTATGGAGGCCATATGAGGAGGTGTACATGGCGGTAGGGACTGTGAAATAAAGCTGGCTGACTCCTGGAACTTTATCTGTCTGCTTTGTGAATCTCTCCACCCTCACCCTGAAACCTTCAGACCTGTCAGATCATAGGGGCTGTGGGAGCCGGATCGAGCCCAGAAAGGCCTCACCATCCCCACACCAACTCTAGCACTCATTAATTTATATTAAGACAACAGTAGATCTAAATACCAAATCCAAAGTCAAGGACAACAGAATAAAATCTACAACAAGTTTTATACTAAGAAAAAAAAATTTCATTTGCAGTCCAGGGAGCAAAGGGTGGACGTATGGGATGAAGCTGGGAACAGGGGCGAAGGAATGTCAACACTGTATGTGGGGAATTGCTCTAATTCACTGTCACTATGCACCTTAACTATAACTGTGAAAGACTTGTCATTCACATGGGTCTCAATAACAATCATTAAAAAAATTATTTTGAGTGCAAGGTAAATGTAATAACCAAAAAAATGCAGTAGGAAATTAGCCACAAAGGAAAGTACAGTCATACTAGAGAATGATTTGGAAAGGATCACTCTGAACAGGAACTGGATTTTGAAAGAGGCAAAGTGTTTGTTACCCTTTCAGTAATCATATTGCAAACATCAATATTTTGAAAGTAAAAAAGATATATCAAGAGCAAGAGAAGGCTGTCTGCCATAAAGGCAGGCAAGAGGAAGGACAGGGGAAGGCTAAGAAGCAAATCTGGAACATTGGTGTTGGGAAAAGTGTAATGTTGAAGGAATAGTTGTTGGACACTGACTGAAACACAATCAAGAACAACTTTGTAATTGAATCTTATAGTGATTCAATTAAAATTTATTTCAGAAGAAGAACAAATCTTCTAAAATAACGGATATGTTCCATCATTTCTTGCTGCTTTTTTGGGAAAGGGAGGCTCTAAGTTGTGCTGAGAGAGGTTGAGGTCACTCACCAGTAATTCTCAGCTCACACTGTGATGTGAGGGAACTATGTGATGCTAGACCCAAGAACCTACTGGGCATCTACGCTAACAAATCTACTACCAGCTAGCTCACTATTTATACTTCAGCCCAATTTGGGAATAAAGTAAGCAAGAGACACAGAATATTGAAGTGAAAGAAAGTCATGCTGGTTACTGAATGACTTTAATGGCAGAATGTAAGTCTATCCTTTATTACTCACAGTTTGCAGATATGTTGAAGCAAAATCCACTTCTGTTATAATTTTTAAAATGTTAGAAATGGACGTATTGCAGAGATATATAAACTCCCTGCAGAGTTTTCTTGGCCAATAAGAAGTGTTTGAAGCAGTCAGCAGGTAGCTCAATTTGGATAAACACATTGAGTAAGGTTTTATTGACATTTGGTTAAAGCTTATCAGTTTTCTACATAAACAATGAACTCAAAACTTGTTATATAAAAGTAAATATAGGTCACTTAACTTTGGCAACTATATGCAAAATAAAAATGCATTTTAAAATGATAGCAACAACTTCCTTTGGCATGAAGTTAGTTACAAATTTTAGACACCTCAGGGAACTACTTATCATTAAATTTTGCATCATCCAATGTGAAACTATATATGACTTTAAGAATATTGCATGGAAATTTGCCTAGTATGTACCTGCATTGTCTAAGAAAACAGTACTGTAGTATTGAAGTGATGTCCCTCTACATCTGTTTTTTTTAAGTGACTAACAAATTCATCCAATTTTGTGTTGTTTCCTTGTTTGTTTTGGTTTTAGGATATACTTGGCAGTAAGCACTCAAGGCATACTGCTGTCTCTGCCCTCAGAGATCACTGCTAGGTTAGTCACAAATGATGTAATGTAGTAACAAGTTTTGAAGTGGGTTGAATGTTCAAGCCAAGCTCTTATCATAGACTATTCAGGTCAGAAAGAATGGAAATTTATCACGGCATTCAAATGTTATCTTACTCCATTACTTCTAGTGTAGTTTAAAAGAACTATATGAAGAGTAAACCAAGGTCAGTTGTGGCTGCATACTAAACAAGATTCTTATTAGTATCTCACCAGCCCAACTTCAAGACCCTTTTGTATATACAGTGCAAAGACATGCTGTCATTGAGATGAAATTTAAATGCATTTTGAATTGGTTTGTTTTTCCAACAACCAACAGTACTTATATCTATATCTAACCTCAGGATTCAATCCTGGCAGTCTCAAGAGAATATATGGGGTGACTACAATCCAAATTTGATCTATTCTAATGCTGCACTTTAATATTACTTCAGCTACTGACTTCATTTTTTTCTATTTTTTTATCTGTATTATTGATAATTTGTTTGGGTATTAGGGTGGTGTTATATTCATGGAAATCATTTGGAATGATTGTTTCTTAAAAGAAGAATTTTTGGAAGAGTTTTAAAAGTATAGATATAAGCAATATAGACAAACTGTTGTCAACACTCACCAAAAAAAAAGAGAGAAAACATCCAAATAAATAGGATCACAAAAGAAAAAGGGGAGAGATTACAACACAAGGAAATCTAAGACATCAGGAGGACTTATTATGAACAACTGCACTCAGGTTAGAGAACCGAGAATAAACCGACAGATTTCTGGAAAAACATCATCTTTCAAAATTTAATAAGGAGTACATAGAAAGCCTAACGAAGCCAATAACATCTTTTTTTTTCTTTTTTTTAATTTAAACACCTTGATTACATACATAATTGTGTTTGGGTTTCAGTCATAAAAGGAACACCACCCATCACCAGTGCAACATTCCCATCACCCATATCCCAAATCTCCCTCCTCCCCACCCGACCCCTGCCTGTACTCTAAACAGGCTCTGCATTTCCCTCATACATTCTTAATATTAGGACAGTTCAAAATGTAGTTATTTCTCAAACTAAACTCATCACTCTTTGTGGTGAGCTTCCTGAGGTGAGCTGGAACTTCCAGCTCTTTTCTCTTTTGTGTCTGAAATTTATTATTGCAAGAATGTCTTTCATTTTTCTTAAAACCCATAGATGAGAGAGACCATTCTGCGTTTCTCTCTCTCTCTCTGACTTATTTCACTCAGCATAATAGATTCTGTGTACATCCATGTATAGGAAAATTTTATGACTTCATCTCTCCTGACAGCTGCATAATATTCCATTGTGTATATGTACCACGGTTTCTTTAGCCATTCGTCTGTTGAAGGGCATCTTGGTTGTTTCCAGAGTCTTGCTATGGTAAATAGTGCTGCAATGAATATAGGTGTAAGGAAGGGATTTTTGTATTGTATTTTTGTGTTCTTAGGGTATATTCCTAGGAGTGGTATAGCTGGATCGTATGGGAGCTCGATTTCCAGTTTTTGGAGGAATCTCCATATTGCTTTCCATAAAGGTTGAAGTAGACGGCATTCCCACCAGCAGTGGATAAGGGTTCCTTTCTCTCCACATCCCCGCCAGCACGGTTTGTTCTCATTCTTTGTGATGTGTGCCATTCTCTGTGGTGTGAGGTGGTATCTCATTGTTGTTTTGATTTGCATCTCCCTGATGATTAGTGATGTGGAGCATTTCTTCATGTGTCTTTTGGCCATTTGTATTTCTTCTTTGTCAAAGTGTCTGTTCATTTCTTCTCCGATTTTTTTATGGGATTAGATGTTTTTTTCTTGTAAATTTCTGTCAGTGCCTTGTATATTTTAGAGATTAGCCCCTTATCTGATGGGTATTGGGTGAATAGTTTCTCCCACTAAGTGGGTGGCTCTTGTATCCTGGGCACTATTTCCTTTGAGGTGCACAAGCTTCTCAACTTAATATATTCCCATCTGTTAATCTCTGCTTTCACTTGCTTGGAGAGTTCAGTTTCCTCCTTGAAGATGCCTGTAGTCTCAATGTCCTGGAGAGTTTTGCCTATATGTTGTTCTATATATCTTATGGTTTGGGGTCTGATATCGAGGTCTTTAATCCATTTGGATTTTACCTTCGTACATGATGTTAGCTGGGAGTCTAAGTTTAATTTTTTGCAAATGGCTAGCCAGTTGTGCCAACACCACTTGTTGAAGAGGCTTTCTTTGCTCCATTTAGGATTTCCTGCTCCTTTATCAAAAATTAGGTGATTGTATGTCTGGGGAACATTATCTGAGTATTCAAGCCTATTCCACTGATCTGAGGGTCTGTCCTTATTCCAATACCATGCTGTTTTGATAACTATTGCTTTGTAGTAAAGTTTAAAGTTGGGGAAAGTAATTCCTCCCATATTCTTTTTGCCAATGACTGCTTTAGCTATTCTAGGGTGTTTATTGTTCCAAACAAATTTCAAAGGTGCCTGATCCACTTCTTTGAAGAAAGTCATGGGTATCTTTAGAGGGATAGCATTGAATCTGTATAATGCCTTGGGGATTATTGCCATTTTTATGATGTTAATCCTGCCAATCCATGAGCAGGGTATGTGTTTCCATTTCCGCATGTCCTCTCTTATTTCTTGGAGCAGAGTTTTATAGTTTTCTTTGTATAGGTCCTTCACATTTTTAGTCAAGTTGATTCCAAGATATTTGAGTTTGTGTGGCACTATTGTGAATGGGGTTGTTTTCTTAATGTCCATTTCTTCCATATTACGATTGGTGTATAGAAAGGCCATTGATTTTTGTGAGTTGATTTTGTAGCCTGCCACCTTGCTATATGAGTCTATTGTTTCTAGAAGCTTTTTGGTAGAGTCTTTAGGGTTTTCTAAGTAGAGCATCATGTCATCTGCAAACAGTGAGAGCTTGACTTCTTCCTTTCCTAGCTGGATTCCCTTGATATCTTTTTCTTGCCTAATCGCTATAGCAATTACTTCCAGTGCTATGTTGAATAGGAGTGATGAGAGAGGACAGCCTTGTCTTGTGCCAGAATTTAGAGGGAAGGCTTTTAGTTTTTCTCCATTAAGGATAATATTTGCCACTGGCTTGTGGTAGATGGCCTTCACTATATTGAAAAAGGTTCCTTCCATTCCCATCTTGCTGAGAGTTTTGATCAAGAATGGGTGTTGGACCTTATCAAATGCTTTCTCTGCATCTATTGATATGATCATGTGGTTTTTATTTTTCTTGTTGTTGATGCTGTGTATTATTATGTTGATAGACTTACGGATGTTAAACCATCCTTGCATTCCTGGGATGAAACCTACTTGATCGTAGTGGATGATCTTCTTAATGAGGTATTGAATCTTATTTGCCAGGATTTTGTTGAGGATCTTTGCATCTGCATTCATCAGCGATATTGGTCTGTAATTTTCTTTTTTCGTAGCATCTCTGTCTGGTTTAGGTATCAAGGTGATGTTGGCTTCATAAGAGCTATTTGGGAGTGTTTCCACTTGTTCAATTTCATGAAAGAGTCTTGCCCGGTTTGGTAGTAGTTCCTTTTGGAAAGTTTGAAAAAATTCATTAGTGAATCCATCTGGGCCTGGGCTTTTGTTTTGGGGCAGACTTTTGATTACCATTTTTATTTCATCAATAGTGATGGGGGTGTTTAGATATGCTACATCCTCTTCTTTCAACCGTGGAAGATTATAACAGTCCAAGAATTTATCCATTTCTTCCAGGTTCTCATTTTTAGTGGCGTAGAGTTTTTCAAAGTAGTTTCTGATTACCCTTTGAATCTCTGTCATATCAGTAGTGATCTCTCCTTTTTCATTCCTAATACGAGTTATCAAGTTTCTCTCTTTCTTTTGCTTTGTGAGTTTTGCCAATGGTCTATCAATCTTGTTTATTTTTTCAAAGAACCAACTTCTGCTTTCGTTGATCTTTCGGACTGTTTTTTGGGTTTCCACTTCGTTGATTTCTGCTCTCAGCTTTGTTATTTCCTTCTGTCTTCCTATTTTTGGGTCCTTTTGTTGAGTACTTTCTAGTTCTATTAGCTGTGTCATTAAGCTACTCAAGTAAGCTCCTTCTTCCTTCCTGATGTGTGCTTGCAAAGCTATAAAATTTCCTCTCAGTACTGCTTTTGCTGTGTCCCATAAGTTCTGATAGTTTGTGTCTTTATTGTCATTTGTTTCCAGGAACCTTTTGATTTCCTCCTTGATTTTATCTCGGACCCACTGGTTATTGAGCATGAGGTTGTTTAACTTCCAGGTGTTAAAGTGTTTCTTCTGAGTCCCTTTGGAATTCACAAATAATTTCAGAGCCTTGTGGTCAGCGAAGGTAGTCTACAAAATTTCTATCCTCTTGATCTTATGGAGGTATGTTTTATGTGCCAGCATGTAGTCTATCCTGGAGAATGTCCCATGTACATTGGAGAAGAATGTGTATCCAGGTTTCTGGGGATTGAGTGTCCTATATATATCCACTAGGCCTCTTCCATTTCTCTCCTCAGGTCTAGTATATTCTTGTTGGGTTTCAGTCTAGTTGACCTATCCAATGTTGATAAAGCAGTGTTGAGGTCCCCCACAATTATTGTGTTGTTATTGATATTGTTTTTCAGATTTGTCAACAGTTGTTTTAAATATTTTGCTGGCCCCTCATTTGGTGCATATATGTTTAGGAGAGTTATTTCTTCCTGCTCTACATACCCCTTGATTAATATAAAATATCCATCTTTGTCCCTTACAACCTTCCTGAGTATAAAGTTTGCATTATCTGATATTAGTATGGCCACTCCAGCTTTTTTATGGGTGTTGTTTGCTTGGATAATTTTTCTCCAGCCTTTTATTTTGAGTCTATGTTTGTTCTGACTATTCAGGTGCGTTTCTTGTAGGCAGCAGAAGGTTGGATTGAGTTTTTTGATCCATTTAGCCACTCTGTGTCTCTTAACTGGTGCATTTAGTCCATTGACGTTGAGAGAAAAAATTGTCCTGGGATTTAATGCCATCTTTATATCAAAATTTGGTGTGTCTTTTGGTTAGTCTTGTTTTAAATTAGGTCTTTCAGTTTTTCTCTTAAGACTGGTTTTGAGTCTATAAAGTTTCTGAGCTGTTTTTTGTCTGTGAAACCATGTATTCTTCCATCATTCTGGAAAGTGAGTTTTGCTGGGTACAGTATTCTAGGTGAAGCATTCATTTCATTCAGTCTTGTCACAATATCCCACCACTGCTTTCTGGCATTGAGTGTTTCTGGTGACAGTTCTGCTGTAAATCTCAAGGATGCTTGCTTGAATGTAATTTCCCCTTTTGATCTTGCTGTTTTCAGAATTCTGTCTCTATCTGTGGGATTTGTTATTGTGACTAGGATGTGTCTTGGGTTGGTTTTTCTTGGGTCTCTTTCGGTTGGTACTCTTCGAGCCTGCAGGATTTGATCACATATATTCTTTATCTCTGGAAGTTTCTCTTTAATGATATTCTTGACCGTTGATTCTTCCTGGAAATTTTCTTCCTGGGTCTCTGGGACTCCACTGATTCTTAAATAGTTTCTGTTGATCTTATCATAGACTTCTATTTTCATCTGTTCCCATTCTTTGACTAATTTTTCCATTGTCTGTTCATTCGCTTTAAGTTTTTTTTCCAATCTCTCCTGCTGTATGGAATTGTTATGTATCTCATCTTCCACAGCACCAAGTCTATTCTCAGCTTCTGATACCCTGTCCCAGAGCTTATCCATTTTGTCATTCACTTCGTTTACTGATTTTTGCAGGCCTTTTAGTTGACATGTTATTTCAGTTTGGAGTTTTGTGATTTCTGTCTTCATATTTTCTTGATTATTATTAGTGTTCTGTTCGACTCTATCCATGGTTTTTTGGAGGTCTTTGAGCATCTTCCATATTGCTACTCTAAAGTCCTTATCTGAGAGGTTGATTAGTTGGTTGGTCATTAATTGGTCATCAGAATTGTCATCTTCATTCTCTATGTCTGATGCTGGCCTGCGTTGTTTCCCCATTGTCACACTTGTATTGCGGGTTTTTCTACGTGTTGTGGTAGTATTCATTGGTTATACGATGCAGGCAGCACACTTCTCTGGCTCCACCCTTTCTGGATGGACCTGCTTGCCTCCAAGGTAGGGGAGTCCTCCGTGGATGAAGCCTCACACAGGATCAAATCTTAGGCCCGAGCACGCAGCAGAGAAGACAGTCTGGAGAGAAGTTCTTGCTTCTGATCCAACACAGTTCTTAGTGTGTTTTTTTTTCTTCTTGTTATGGTGTTATTTTTTTAGAAAGAGCACACGGCTGCGTAGCGAAGTGGAGCTAAGTGCCTTCTGGAGCCTCTTTTCAGCCCACTCTCAGGAGGTTCACGCAGCAGGATAGTAGAGAGACACACAGGCAGCACTCACAGTTTTTCACAGACAGGCCCCACTGGACAGGCGTAGTTTTCACTCGCTTGCTTGGCAGCTTCAGAATGCTGTATTTTTGGGGTCGCTTCCGAAGACTCTGAGGAGAGTTGCTGGGTAGCTTCAGTTTTTGGGGGGTTTGCTTCCCAGGGCTCTGAGGTGAGCTTCCAGAGTTCAGGAAAGACAGAGAAGAGTAGGACAGGGCTCCCTTCAGGTCCTCAGTTTCCTCAGAAGGAGCACAGCCGGGTGGAGACTCTGCAGGTAGAGCAATCAGCACTCTGCCTGGAAACCCCCACATCCAGCCATTTCTTACTCACTCATTTGTTGGGTAGCTTCAGTTTTTTTGGAGTTCGCTTCCCAGGGCTCTGAGGAGAGCTTCCAGAGTTCAGGAAAGACAGAGAAGAGTAGAACAGGGCTCCCTTCAGGTCCTCAGTTTCCTCAGAAGAAGCACAGCTGGGTGGAGACTCTGCAGGTAGTGCAATCAGCACTCTGCCTGGAAACCCCCACATGCAGCCATTTCTTACTCACTCACTGGCTCTCTGGCTAGCTTCCGAATGTAGTTTTTTTGGGGTTTGCTTCCCAGGGCTCTGAGGTGAGCTTCCAGAGTTCAGGAAAGACAGAGAAGAGTAGGACAGGGCTCCCTTCAGGTCCTCAGTTTCCTCAGAAGGAGCACAGCCGGGTGGACACTCTGCAGGTAGAGCAATCAGCACTCTGCCTGGAAACCCCCACATGCAGCCATTTCTTAATCACTCCCCAATAACTTCTAAAGAAGTTAAAACATTAATTAAGAAACTCCCCAAGAACAAAAATCCATGTCCAGATGATTTTACTTATAAATTCTATCAGACATTCTGAGAATTACTACCATTTTCCTCAGGGTCTTTCAAAGCATTAAAAAGACACGAATCCTTCCTAACACCTTTTATGAGGCTAAGATCACATTCATTCTCAAAGATGCTAAAGACCCGGCCAAGAAAGAAAACTATATACAAATTATTCTAATGAAAATAGATGCAAAAGTCCTCAACAAAATCTTTGCAAACTAAATCCAACAATACATCAGAAAGATTATACACCATGACCAAGTTTGTTTCATCCCAGAGATGCAAGAATGGTTCAACATATGCAAATCAGTGAACATCATACACCACAAAAACAACAAGAAAAACAAAAATCACATGGTTATATTAATACATGCAGAGATGGCATTCGACAAAATCCAAAATCCTTTCATGATGAAAACACTCAGCAAAATAGGGCTGGAAGGAACCTTCCTTTAGATAGTTACAGTTATCCCTAAAAAGCCCCAGGCCAACATTATCCTTAATTGTGAAAAGCTGAAATCATTTACACTAGGTTCAAGAACTAGGTTCAAGGCTGTCCATTGAATCTGCTCTTATTCAACATAGTATTAGAAGTCCTAGCAATAGCAATCAGACAAGAGAAGGGAATCACAGAAATACAAATAGGGAACGAGAAACTCAACTATCTCTTTTTGCTGATGATATGATGATATACAGTGAAACTCTTAAGAGGCCTCAGTAAAACTCTTAGAAATAATGAACCAATACAGCAAAGTGGCCAGCTACAAAGTCAATACAAAAAAGATAGTAGCTCTTCTCCCCTGCAGGACACCCTCAGCCGGTCTGAACCAGGTGCAGAATATGATTGGAAGCCTGGTCTCCTACTGCAGTGATTACCAACAACATTCATTAATGTCTTAATTTTTACTAAGTATAAGATAATCCTTCCACTTCTTTGTTCACAGGGGGCCTTGGAAACAGAGTGGATACCCTAATTTTAAACCTTGGCGTTCAATCATCCTGGATACCATATACAGTACCCATTATGTCAATGTCTTGATAAAATACTCTAATTTACCCACTTCCTTTTGTTTATGTCTTCTGTTAGGACCCAAATCATATAATTATTCAGACCACAATCAATGGCACACCACAGACTTATGCTACAGGTTCTACTCATTGAACACGAATTGGCAATCACTACTTCTTTGTGTTCTTTCTTTTTCTTTCTTTCTTTCTTTTCTTTCTTTCTTTCTTTCTTTCTTTCTTTCTTTCTTTCTTTCTTTCTTTCTTTCTTTCTTTCTTTCTTTCTTTCTTTCTTTCTTTCTTTCTTTCTTTTTCTTCTTTCTTTCTTTTTCTTTTTTCTCTTTTCTTTCCTCTACTTCTTTCCCCTCTGTTCTTTATTCTTATTTATCAATTCAATCTAGTTAAAAAAAAAAAGCTCTCGCTGTCAGTTGTTCCTTAGGAAAGGTACCTCTATATTTAAGATGCAGCAGACAATACTACATAGGGTAACCACATCCTATAGTCCTCACCACCACATTGCTTAGTACTGTAGATACAAAACTGCACTTATCCTAAAAAGTTCCAGGCACTATATTTTTCTGAAACCTTTATTTAGCAAAGACCATCCCCATCAGTGATGAAGAGCCTTAAAAATAGAAAACCTTCCAATATTGATGCACTGGCCCAATCCTCTTTAACTTATTTTTACCATATTTACTTATTCTTCTTTTCTCTTCTCTCTTATCTTTTATTTTCCCCTCCTTTCTCTCTTAAGCCATATCTTAACCAACTCTTTATTGTTTCTTTTTTTTTTTTTTTTTTGGTTTTTTGGGCCACACCCTGTGAGGCTCAGGGGTTACTCCTGGCTATGCGCTCAGAAGTTGCTCCTGGCTTCTTGGGGGACCATATGGGACGCTGGGGGATCGAACCGCGGTCCGTCCTAGGCTAGCGCAGGCAAGGCAGGCACCTTACCTCCAGCGCCACCGCCCGGCCCCTCTTTATTGTTTCTTAACTTAATCATATCTTAAGAGCTCAGATCCAGCCTATGAGGGTGAGGCCTCCAACAACAACCTAAGACTAGAATACTAATGTCTCTTTATGTAGGGATGAGTTTCTAGACAGTGGACTCCTCTCTGATTGCTAAACCTAAATTGTAAACAAATCATGCCTAAATTGTATATAGCCCCTCTTATATATTAATACTCCTCCCCCTTTAGTAATCCTTCTAGCTTTGAATCCCCCAATACAGATCCATTATCCTTCCTTATTTAACACTCTTTACCCGCAGTTATTAACCCACAAGGTGCCCAGAACAACCTCCTGCTCCAATAAACCACCACCAAGCTCCCAAACCGAATGAACACCTTCCCAGCCCCACATTACATGCCTCGGCAAGAAATTACAACCAACACACGTGCTGACTCATGCTTTATGATCCTTTTCACCCTCCTAATTGTGGACTGTTACATGCTACCGATTCAGCCCCAGCCCTCAGCCCAAGGACACTTTCCTCATGGCTACAAACAATTTTACAAATCAACCAGACACAACGTGTGATTAAAAAAATCTGCCCTGGATTCCACCCCCACAAGAATGTCTCAAAAGACTCAATGGGAAAAACCTATATTTACTTTATGTGTTTAATATCTCTTTAATAATACCTCCTAGTCTGTTTATTCCTACAATTGGGTAAGCCTTATAAACAGCATTTTTCTTTAATGCCTTTTAAAATGTATTTTTAGTTATTGCTTCTATTATACATATTTTTATTTCCTTTTTCTTTCTTTATCCTCTTTCTCTCTCCAATCTCACCTGTTTTGGTTCTGCTTGGTATGAAAACCTACAGAAAAAGGCCTGCCTGAGATAAAAGCTCGGGTCAAAACCATGGTACAGAAATTGTGCAGACTATCATTCTTTCCTCCAAATCCAACAGCAATATAATATGTCACCATACCCTTTTGTATAGGCACTCTAAATAAAGGGAAATGCTATGCACAGAAACAAGCTCTTATTTACTAGGGATAAGAACCCATACTTTTTATAATACAGGGATATCTTCCACCCTGAACATGTGTTATGTAGATCCAACTTAGGCTCATGTGATTGGACAGTGACCGTCCAACCCAGAACCCCAGATCCCAGACATGGAACCTACACAGATCCTAGCAACAGCAATGAAAACAAAACTTCTCCCGGGGAAACTCCAAATACTGCCCTGGCATCAATTTGCATCAGTTTTAACATGACATCCTGACATAAGAAAATGGCAACAATTTGAGCTAAGAGAGGGCTACCCGCTCTCATTACCTAACAGTATGATGCAATCAGGAGATATATCATCCTTTGCCCTAAGCAAAAACAAAATTGCTATCTACAGAAGACTGACTTTGACAAACATGGACTTGACAGAACCTATCAAGGGACCTATGAGGAAGTTTCAAGCCTAGACCTTGCCCTATGATTCATACAAAAACCAAAATCTCTGACTTTGACAACTGCAACTGAGCAGAACTTCTGGAAGTTCTGAAAGACTATATCCTAGGTTATGTCCTAATATCTGAGCAAAAAACAAGACCATTGATTACAGAAGACTGATTGCAACAACAGCAATGAAACAGAACTCCTAGAACCATAACAATCCCCCCAAAACTGTCTCCTAGCCATCGCCCTATGACCTACACAAATAACAAGACCTCATGGAATGTCATCATCCATATCTCAGTGGAAAGTTTCCTGGCACCATAAAAAGAACTTGGTGTCAACTACAGAGGCAGGGGCTGGATGCACCCAGAAGACTCCATATGCCAGTTCTTCTGTGTCTCTTCAGCTGGTATGTTGGGGTCTCTGGGCAGGACAGCTAGCCATAGGCCCCCTGGGCTGACCACAGTCCAGGGAACTGAGATCCCCCCATGCCAGGCGGATCTTCAGGGCCACGCCTGGTTAATCGGGTCCTGGGGGTAGGGTGGGGGAATAAAATTCCTCCCCTATGCATACTGGAACCCATTCAGGAGTTCTTTTTTTACTAGTATTCATTTTCAGCAGCGCGCGGGCGCATTTGCACCCTCGCAACATATATACTTTTTAACAATATCCAAAAATATTCTTAATTCTCAACTGTTTCTAGGTAAAAAAAATGGAATTCTCTAGATTTGGAGGATAATATTCAAATAGGTCTCTAAAATCAGTGTATATGTAGACATGACTTCCTATACAGTGGTCCTCTCTGACTGCCAAGCCTAATCTATAAACAATTGATCTATACAATGTATTTAACCCCTCTGATATATTTTCCCTCCTCCACACAGAGCCCCTTCTACTCCCCCATCTCCCAATCCGGATTCATTATCTTCCCCTTAATTAACCCTCTTTACCCTCAGCTGTTTAATTTGTTAGGCACCAAGACCGACCTCCTACCCCAAAAGATTCTGCCCTTTTCACACCCCTATAAAGCTCTTTATTACTCCTTAACTCTCTCACCCCCAACCATCAGTGCCCCACATTTACTCTTTTTAACTTCAGTACTACACAGTTCTAATCACAGATTAGTCTTGCATTGGATTTCACAACCCCTAGCTATTTCAAAAGACATACAGTGTACACATGTGTCTTTTGAATATTTTATGTGTATTTTATTTAACAGCCATAACTTTTTCTAAATATTTTTTTACTGTGATGATTCTACCCAATTTTTATCTTGTCTTTTCTTTGTGAGCCATTCAATAAGGAATTTTGGTGGAAGAGTTCCTCAGTTTAATGCTCATGATTGAACCATGTCATGGGGAGGGTTGGTCTTGTTCTTATGACCCCCATATGCACCGATAATACCATGTGGCATTGTTCCTTGTTTGCATAGGCACATTAAAATGGGAAAATAGTATAAATACAAATAAGTTCTTATCTACTAGAGATCGAAACACACAAATCTCGTAGTGCAATGGGGCCTTACACCCTGAACATTGATATAATGACCTGGCACAGGCCTCACAAAGTGGGCATCCTCCATTCACCCATGAACCAGGGAAGGTATCTACAAAACATCCAAGGTTTTTATAACAACACCTGGAAGCAATCCTCTATCAGGGAAGATTCTACCACAGCTCTGACATCGACCTGCTCAAAAGAGACTTCCCTTAACACTAAGAAGACTTGACAGCAACAACGACCTACTTACAGAACAGGGCTCTCTGCATTGCCCTTTAATTGTGAGGTGAAACGAGAGGACGCTCTGCACCATCCTGACTGCAATATAGGAGATGCAAATTCCAGGATCTTTAATACAGAAACATGATACCAACAACAGAGACTGTGTGAAAAATAAAAGTGTATTGGCACTACAGACAATGACCTGGATTGGACAAACTAGTTTGCCTGGAGCCTAGAGTTGGTCTTATGCCCGGAAATTTCAGGGGCAGGGTCTCCTTGTATTTAGGCCAAGGCTTTTCCTTTCCATGTCCCTCATATTTTGGTGGGCCTATGCAAACAATAATTGCCACTCTAACACCATTTTTACTGTACTCCTTTGACTCTAATCCTTAAGAAAAACAACCCACTTAAACGTTTGAGGTTAACTTAAACAAATAGGCATGTGCATGGAAATGTAATAAAGTACTTTGCTTTCAACGTTTAAGGAGTTACATAAGTTTTATGTCTTTAGATTGTTTTGTGTGCTGCTAAGAAATATTATGTACTACAATCTGGGGACTTGAGGGAAAAAGTAATTGTATATGGGTTCTGCTTTACTTTTCTTAATGTTCTTTGGCTGACAGTTCAAAGTTAAGATATCAGCAATGGGACTACTGAGAATTCTGTTTATGGGTGATTGTCCTTCCACTATAACTTTACCTTGTCCTCTTTCTTTGCATCTTTGTTCTCATAATTAAAAATAAAAAATTAATAAAATTTAAAAAACGAACTTGGTGTGTGTAAATGAATGAGTATGGTTCCTGTAGTTGTTCCATGGCACTATGCTTCAGGGGCTGAGAAATCCTGTATCTCCTAGGTCAAGGGAATTCCTATTCTAATTTCCCCAATGTTTACCATGCCTATGCAGAAAAAAAGAAAAAGTACACCTTGAGAAAAGAAATATCAGTGGTATTACTTTCCCCAAGTTTAAACTGTATTACAAAGCAATAGTTATCAAAACATCATGGTATTGGAATAAAGACAGACCCTCATATCAATGGAATAGGCTTCAGTACTCAGAGAATGTTTCCCAGACATACAATCTCCTAGTTTTTGATAAAGGAGCAAGAAATCCTAAATGGAGCAAGGAAAGCTTCTTCAACAAATTCGCCATTTGCAAAAAGCGAACTCAGACCCTCAGTTAACACCATGTACAAAGTTAAAATCCAAATGGATTAAAGACCTTGATATCACACCTGAATCCATAAGGTACATAAAACAACATGTAAGTAAAATACTTCATGATACTGAGACACATGTCATCTTTAAGGAGGATACAGAACTTTCCAAACAATTGGAAGCAGAGATAAACAGATGGGAATATATTAAGCTGAGAAGCTTCTGCATCTCAAAAAAGTGCCCAGAATACAAGAGCCACCCACTCACTCACTTAGTGGGAGAAACTATTCACTTAATATCCATCAGATAAGGGGCTAATATCCAGAATATATAAACAAGGCACTGACAGAAATTTATAAGGAAAAACATCTAATCACATCAAAAATTGGGAGAAGAAAAGAACAGACACTTTGTCAAAAAAAAAAAAAAAGAAATACAAATGACCAAAGGCACATGAAAAAAATGCTCCACATCACTAATCATCAGGGTGATGCAAATCAAAACAACTATGAGGTACCATCTCATGTCACAGAGATTGGCGCACATCATAAAGAATGAGAACAAGCAGTCCTGGCAGAGATGTGGAGATAAAGGAACTCTTATTCACTGCTGGTGAAAATGCCATCTAGTCTAACCATTATGGGAACTGGAAAATTGAGCTCCCATACAATCCAGCTTTACTACTCTTAGTGTTAAAGGAACACAAAAATAAAATACAAAAATCTCTTCCTCACACCTTATTCATTGATGTGCTATTTACAATAGCCAGACTCTGGAAACGATCAAGATGCCCTTCAACAAATGAAGGTTAAGGAAAGTGTGGTACATAGACACAATGGAATATTATGCATCTATTAGGAGAGATGAAATCATGAAATTTTCCTATATATGATGTAAATGGAATCTATTATGCTGAGTGAAATAATTCAGAGGGAGAATGGTAGACGCATAGTAGTCTCATCCATCTTTGGGTTTTAAGAGACAAACGAGAGGAAGGCTGGAAGTTTCAGCTCACAATATGAAGCTTACCACAAAGAGTGGTGAGTGCAGTTAGAGAAATTACACGGAGAACTATCATAACAATATGAAATAGGGATTCAAAAAGCTTGTCTAGAATACAGGTGAGTGTGATGTGGGGAGGAGGGAGATTTTGGGTATCGGGGATGGGAATGTTGCACTGGTGAACTACAATCATATTTGTAATCAAGATGTTTAAATAAATATATTATTAAAAAAGAAGTATTTGAGTCATAAAATAAGATTTTCAGTTTAGGTACCATGTTTTTCAAATCTATTATTATAGTTTAAATTTTTCTGATTTCTATCTTTGTGTTTTGTTCAGCTAGATCTTTGCTTTCTTTGATTTCTCTGAGGATCCTTCATAGTTCTATTCTGAACTTTTTATCTGAGAGGATAATCAGATGGTTGGTATTTTTTGGACATCAGAGCTATCATCTTCATTCTCTGTGCATGGTTTTTGCCTGCAAGGTTTCCCCATTGTCACACTTGTAGTGTGATTTTTTTCTGCATATTATGGTGGGGATCATTAGTTAGAAAGAGTGCACAGCCCCAAAGTGAAGTGGAGCAACTGTGCTCTTCTGGAAGCTCTAGGAGACAGTTTTTACTGGGACCTTCCTTGCCCTCTCAGGATAGCTTCAGGAGACAGAAGAGTAGAGAAACAGGCAAAGGTGACAGATCTCCTCAGTCTTTCCCAATTGGTAATTTTACAGAAGGGTCAGACACCTTGTGTCTGCCTTCACACACAAAGGATCTTCCTCCTTCTGTTTATTTCTTCTATTGTGATCTAAAGCAAATATCATTCAGAACACTGAAACAGTCAAAGGCGTTTCTCCTGTATGTTACAGGTCCTCCTCATTGAATACGTTTTTGCAAATAACCATTCCCCCCTCATATTTTATTTTTCCTACTTTTTTCTTCTTCTCCCCTTTCTTCTTCTTCTTCTTCTCCTTCTTCTTCTTCTTCTTCTTCTTCTTCTTCTTCTTCTTCTTCTTCTTCTTCTTCTTCTTCTTCTTCTTCATCACATCAATCTTGGTTAAATAAAATCCACACTGTTTGTTTCTCTTTAGGAAAGGATCCAATATACCTAAAATGCAGTGGACAATACTACATAGGGTAACCACCTTTATAGTCCTCATTACTATGTTGTTTAGTATTCTAGATGTGAAAACTATGTATATCCTAAAATGCTCCAGCCACTAGCTAATGCTGAATTCTTCATTTATAAGGCAGACCCTCAGCTATGATGAAGTGCTGAGAAATTAGAAAAACATCCAACTCTGATGCACCAGTCAAATTTTTTAAACTTATTTTTACTGTATTTACTTTTTTCTCTTCTCTCTTATCTTTTGTTCTACATTTCTCTCTCCTAATCTATATCTAAGCTAATTATTTACCTTTACTTAATTAAATTATTTCTTAAGATCTCAGACACATCCTGTGAGGATCAGGCCTCTAACAACCAATTAAGAATAGATCACTAATGTCTATATTTATGTGGGCATGAGTTTATAGAGAGTGGACTCCCCTCTGAATGCCAAACCTAAGTTGTAAACAGTACATGCTTAAAGTGTATATAGCCCCTCCTATATACTATCCCTTCTCCTCCTTTTTGGAAACCTTCTATCCCTTTACTCCACAGATCATGATCCAATATCCCTCCTCATTTAATGCTCTTTACCCTCATTTCTTAACTCATTACGTACCAAGACCGATCTCTTGCCCCAATAAGCCATCACTCAGCTCTACTACTAGTAGTAGCATTTCTGGCAATGTCTTGATGAATCATTAAGAAAAACTTAGAGGACTTGGGATTTGGAGTATTATGAGAGAAAATTCATAACAATGACTTGTGGAAAAGTCTCTAAGTAGACAATGTAGTCGAACTGAAGGCAAAGATAAAGTCAATTATGGTGACTTGACATCTGATACCTCATATTGATAACCACACTCCCCCAAATCAACAATTCCAGACCCTGGATGCTTAGCGAAAAGAGAGCTAAGCAGCTCACACAGTCTGAACATAGCTAAAGAGCACCTTTTTATGCTGTGTTTCTATGTCCTGTTTAGTCTCACAAGAGAGTTATAAAGCTGAAGTATTTTAAAAGCAAGAGAAGGATATAGTGGGCAATAGATCTGTGTGAAATCTTGGTAGTGATATTTCAAGCATTCTGAGAACTAAAGATAAAAATTCTTTTGAGTGTGAGGTGAATGTGATAGCCTCTTTGCTACAAAACTCAGTAGGAAACTTGCCACAAAGGCGAGTGCAGCTAGAATAAAGAAGGAAGCACTATAAAAATAATAGTTGGAAAGGATCACTTTGGACAGGAAGTGGATTCTGAAAGGAGGTAAAGTAAATGATTGATACCCCTTCAGTAACTATATTGCAAATGTCAATTTTTAGAAAGTAAAGAAAGAAATATCGAGATAAAGAATGAGCAAGAGAAGGCTGTCTGCCATCAAGTCAGGCAAGAGGAAGGGCAGGGGAAGCATAAAAGCCAAACCGGGGACATTTGTGGTGGGAAATGTGCATAGTGAAGGGATGGTTGTTGGACATTGATTGAAAATCAATCAGGAACAACTTTGTAACTGTATCTCCAAATGATTCAATTAAAATTTATTTTAGGGTTCAGGGCTGGACGGATGGTATCTAATCATCTGAGGTTTAAGTTGATTCCACATGACATTTTTTCCAGGTAGGAGATATCCCTGTATTGTAAACAACTATGAGTTCCCATCTCTAGTAGATAGGAGCTCTTTTTTGTATGTAAGATTTCCCCTTTTTTTTAATGTGCCTTTGCAGGGGGAAATGGCGCTACATTCATTATATTGTCGGTGTCTTTGGGGGTGGACAAAGGGGAAAACAAAAACAGGTCACATACCCAGAGAAGGTAAAAAAAAAGAAGAAAAAATAATAAGAATATATATATATAGGAATAAGAATATATGTGTTCTCATATGTATGTGTAGAACCGACACATTTGAAAAAAAAATAGTAAAAAACAAAACAAAAAAAAAAACAAAAAACAAAAACACAAAAAAAAACACAAAAAAACAACAACAACAAATAAAAACAACGAAATAAGGAAGTATTTAAAGGACCAAAGTGATGCAATAGACTACTTTACATTTGGGGAAAAGCAAGTAAAGGGGTGGTGTAATACAGGTCTTATGCTTATGTTGGGAGTACAGTTTTTCTCATTGTCTTTTGGGTTTTTCTTGTGGTGTGTGGGTTCTCCGGCACTTTTCCATCACGCCACCTGACCTTCTTCAGATTGGCAAATGGTTTGCGGCAGGGAGGTCCTGGAAGAGATCTTGCCTTGGGGCTACTTTTGGGAGTAAGACCAGTTTCAAGTAGCAGTCCACATTAGGGGGAGTTGATAGGGAGGGCCACGCAGCATGAGTCCGCAGGGGAGTTGGCTGCCTTTTCTTGCAGGAGGCGAGGTGTGGGATTGACTGGGTGTCACTTCGCTTGGGTGCTGGGTACTGGGTCGTTGGGGTAGGAGGTCAATCTTGTTGCCTAATAGATTAAGGACTGAGGGTGAAGAGTTTTAATATGGTGGGAGGTCTGGCTGGGAGTGGAGGGTGGAGGGATAGTTGGATTTCCAGAGGGGGGAAAGGATAAGGCATATGGGAGGGGTAGGAAGGGAGAAAAGAGAAAATACCTTAGGAAGAAAGGGAGAAGAGAAAGGAGAAAAAGTAAAGAAAAGAATAGAAAAGGAAAAAAATAAAAATAATAAATAAATGAATAAAAATAAAAAAGAAAGTGGTGAGAAGAGAGGAGAGAATAGCAAGGGGATGCTAGTTTGCTTGAATATGTTCGATGAATAGGGCATGTAGTTTAAGTCTGTACGTCGCTGTTACTGCTTCGGTGGTCTGTCTGGTCACGTGCTTCAATCCCTAAAAGAAGGTATAACCTAGAGATAAGGTGTATGTTAGAGAGTTTTCTCGGGGCCGCCTTGTAGTGCAGACTAGGTATGGTATCTCGTGTGGTATCCCGAGATGCCATCTTAGCTTGTCCGCCTTTTGTATCTAAGAACACCTGTGGACAGAAAAGCTGAGAGGTTATTTTAAATATAGTAAGATAGAGGCATTAATACGTAGTGATATGGGATGTTTCCATTGGAGTCAGTGGTTTTCCGTGGTATTCTTTACCTGTGTTCCTATATACGATCCATAGAAACGGCACAGTCCTCCATGACAACTACAAGAAACAAATACCAGCCAGGACAGCCTTAATACGGCAGGGTCACCATCAAGTCCCAGCTCCAGTACGACATGCTGACAACGAGGAAAATGGGAACAACTTGATCTAAGAGCAGGTTACCCTACCTTACCAGCTAACAATAAGACAAAATCAGAAGACCTGTCACCCTTTGGTAGATCCAAAAGCCAAGATCGCGATTTACAGATGACTGGCTGCTAGAACCATAACCAGACGGTATACACCGTGAGACCAATAAAAAAGCCCTAGTCTAGGGTTTGAACTACGACCTGCACAACAACCATGAACCCCACTTCCAAAGGTCTAGCAGAGACAATCGTAAAGGAATCTGGCTTCTGGAAGCACAAAGAAAGATGCTATCCTAAGTGCCATCCTAGGTACAGTGCAAAGACCAAGACCACCAACCACAGATGATGGATTAAAATGAAACTGAGGGAACAGAACTCCTGAACCACAAAGACTGACGTCATCGTAAATCCCAACCCTGAATTTGTGCAGATACTGAGATCTCAAGACACAGAGGTCTGTTTGTACCACCCAGAACAGAACGGAAGTCTCCCAAACACGACAAAAGACCACCGGGAGAGTAAATGATCCTGAACAGAGTCTATAGTTGATCCCATGACAATATACTCCAAGGGCAGAGAAACCCATAACTCTTAGGCCAAGTGAATTCCTTTTCGAATGACCCCAACATTTACTGTGCCAGGGCAGAAGGGAAAACAAAAAAAGCACAAAGCATTGTTTACTTATTATATATTATTTTGTACCTTCATTTATTATTATTACTATTATTTTTACTTACATAACTATTTTTTGATCAATTTCTCTGTGTAGGTGTGGTTATTGAAGCTGTTGTCCCCAGATATTCCTAGTTTTTTCTCCTCTTTTCTTTTCTTTCTTTATGGGCTAATTCATGTTTCTTATATCAAGACCATGGCGGTTTTTGCTTTGTTTTGTTTTGTTTTGTTTGTTTGTTTGTTTTTTGTTTTTATTTTTGTTTTGTGCATGTGTGGTGCTTACCATTATTGTTGGAGTCCTCACTGGATAATGGACACTTTTTTTTTTGTACTGATGGAATGTTTCATTTTCTTTTTTCTCCATCGCCCCCCAAATCGATGATGAGAACCTCTAGAAGGACTCTGCCCACTTTTGGAGTATTAGACTTTTACCCCAGTATACTACTTTTCTCTTCTTCAGACCAAACCACGCAAACTTAACTAGGTAGGCCTACCTCCCAGTTAGAGGGGGAAATTAGGGAGACACCTAGACCAATCAGATGCAAGACTACTATGTGGTAGGATAGGTACATAGGGGACCACATATTCTAGCAGCCCTGGGGGTGAGGGAAGTGGATATGGGAGATACAACAAAAACGGAGGTGAAGGGAAGACAATTTGGTGATGGGAATCCCCCCTGATGTTATGTAAATATTTAACTAAAATATTATTGTCAACATGTAAACCACTATGATCAAAATAAAAATTATATTATAAAAAATTTATTTTAGGAAAAGAAAACAAAACCTCTTTTGAAATAATGGATATTTTGTATCATTTCTTACTGCTTTTTTGGGGGGGGATTGGGAGGCTCTATGATACTGAGGAAACTTAAGGTCACTAACCAGTAGTTCTCAGTCAACCAAGGGCTGACACTGTGATGTGAGGGGAACTATGTGGTGCTAGATCCAAGCACCAAGCTAGGCATCTACTCTAACTTTGCTGCTACCTGCCAGCCCACTTTTTATGCTTGTGCTGAATTTGGGAATAAATTAATCAAGAAACAGAATATTGAAGTGAAAGAAAGTCTTGTTGTATGCTGAGATAATTCTAATAGCAGAATGTAAGTTTACCCTTTTCTCATATAATTTTTAGGATGTTCAAAATGAACATATTGCAGTTATATAAACTCCCCGTAGAATTTTCTTGGCCAATCAGAAGTGTTTAAAGCAGTCAGCAGGTAGCTCAATTTGAATGAATATATTGAGTAAGATTTTGTTAACATTTTGAAAAGCTTATCAGTTTTCTACATAAACAACAATGGAATCAAAACTTGTAGACAGGTAAATGAATCGCAAGTATAGGTCATTTTACTAAACTTTGACAACTATGCACAAAATAAAAATACATTTCAAAATTATAGCAACAACTTCCTTTGGCATGAAGGGTGATTACAAACTAAATTTAGATTCTTCATGAAATTTTGCATCATCCAATGTGAAACTACAGACAATTCTAGAATATTGTATCGAATTTCTCCTAGTATGCACCTTCATTTTCCAAGAAAACACAGCACTGTAGTACTGAAGTGACGTCCCTCTACAACTATTTTATTTAAAGTGACATTACCAAAGTCAGCCGATTTGGTTTTGTTTGCTTGTTTGTTTTGGCTTTGTGAATAAACCTGGCAGTCAGTACTCAAAGCACAATGCTGTCTCTACGTTCAGAGATCACTGCTGGTCAGTTACAGATGACCTAATATGGTAACAGGTTTTGAACTGGGTTGAATGTGCAAGCTAAGCTCTTTAGCCTGGTACTATCAGACCTTGAGCAGCCAATTTGAAAAAGTTCTGTAATTGGCATTTTTTTCTCAGACTGTTCTAAAATGTCCCTTGGGTTTTATGTTCTTTTTTTCTGTCATGAGCAACCCATATAAGTTGCTTTTGAGAATTGTTCTCAAGTTTCTATTTAGCATATAATTTTACCCCAGGGTAGATGATTTATCCTTTAAATTCAGACATCTTCAATATTAGAGTGAATTTAGTCTGAGATTCATTTAAACTCATAAGTTTTCAAACCATATCTTGTTTCAATTAGTATTTATGTATAAGATAACAACCCTTTACTTGGTAAGTTACACACATGAAATTGATAAGTACAAGAAGTTGATTATTAGTCCAGAATTTCTGACTTTTATGTAAATTTTCATGAAAATGATCAAGTAAGAACATTTGCATATCAGATAAATTCTCATTCTCTCTCTCTTAACAGTCTATGTTAATAGTACTATGAAAAATAGTATACACATATTTCCTGCAATAACATTACTTTCCTCATTTTTTAAAAATGATTTTTATTGAGACAAATGTGAATTACATGTCTTTCACAGTATATTTAAGGTACATAGTGACAGTGAATTAGGACAATTTCCACCACTAATATTGACCTCCCTCCACCCCTGTTTCCAGCAATGTTCCATTGTCTCTACCTTTAGCCCCCTGGACTGCTAGTGTAACAGATCCCTTTTATGTATAGCTTTTTGTAGTTTGGATCTCTTGATTCTATTGTCATTAATTTTGGGTTGGGTATTTAGGTCTTTTCATTTTTTATACTTTCCTCATGTCTGTACCAAACAATAAGTGCATGTAACTCCTGAAAGTTTTACTAATTTTTCTCATATAACTCTCAAGGCTTAGAAAATAGCAATTTTATAAATGTAGAAATGGTGTCATGTGTTTTTGTTATGATTTGTTTGTTTATTTACTGGGAGTAGGTGTCAGAAGCTGTGGTGCTAGGAGACCATGTGAAGTGCCTGGGATCAATCCAAGTTTGAACACATGGAAGACAAAGACCTTGATCCCTGACCTATATATTCAGTCCTGTAAAATTATATTTAAAATATCAAAGGTGAAAGAGAAAAGCCATGAGTCATTATGCTATTATTGTACATGACTGCCTGTTCTTTTCACTTCATATTTTTATTCATTATATATTTTAATTTTTCAGTCTCAGGAAGTGAAGTAATTGACAATACTTATAAAATATATTATGTTGTATTAATTTTTCTGCTCTTTTTAAATTCTAGGAGGTTCTAGTATCAATATGTAGTTAGAGCATTTAACTTGAGATTGCCAAGATTCAGTTGTCTAAATACAAATCCTTAATACGTTGAATCATGCCAATGAGCAAAGGAAATGAAAGTGATCTTTCAAAGTCTTATTATATTGGAATGTAAAAAAAAGAATATAGAATATCCATCAAAATATTTATAGACAGCCTGAATTTGTCATATAGACAACTAAGAAAAATTTATATATTAAAAATTAATGATGATTTCCTTTGTTTTGCTGGTTTTTAAATTTGATATAAAATGTTTTACTTAATGTTTAGTTGGCATCTGTTGTATAATTTAAAAAATTACCATGAGATTTATATGAGAGCATATGTTACCCATATTTTCCTTTCCTCACTGATATTTATTGCAGTGCTATTTACAGTAGTCAGACTGGAAACAACTAAGATGCCCTTCAACAGATGAATGGCTAAAGAAATAGTGATACATAGACACAATGGAATATTATGCAGTCGTCGGGAGAGGTGACGTAGTGAAATTTTCCTATACATGGATGTACATGGGATCTACTATGATGAGTGAAATAAGTCAGAGGGAGAGAGATAGATGCAGAATAGTGTCACTCAATATGAGTTTTAAGAAAAATAAAGTACATTTTTACAATAATTCCCTGAGATAGAAGAGAAAGGGCTGGAACGTCCAGCTCATGACTTGAAGTTCACCACAAAGAGTGAGGAGTGTAGTTAAAGAAATAACTACATTGAGAACTATAAAAACAATGTGAATGAATGAGGAAAGTAGAAAGCCTGTCTAGAGTTCAGGTAGGGGTGTGGTGGGTAGGAGGAAGATTTGGGACTTTGGTGATGGGAATGTTGCACTAGTGAAGGGGAGTGTTCTTTACATGACTGAAACCCAACTACAATCATATTTGTAATCAAGTTGTTTAAATAAAGATATTAATAAAAATAAAGACATAAATAATGGAAAATATCGCATATAAATAATACCATCAAACAAAATTTATAAACTTTCCAAGAAACTTGATAAATTTTGAGTGTTTGCAGAGATTCACAATAATATTATTTTTATTTGCAATTACACCTGATGAATCTTTTTGTCAAAATAAGTGTTCTATTTTCTCTTTCTATGAATCTATATTAGAATTAAGAACTTTCTGACACCCCCTCAAAATGTGGCAAGAATATCACTGTACCAATTCCAGAACTACTTCTCAAAAGAACTTGCTGATTCCTCTTCTGGCTCTTGGACTAAAATCAAGTTACCATAAAAAATGTCAGGTTGTACTACAGAATAAACAGATATTCCATGGTGATAAATACCTGTATTTTAGTTCAACTCTAACATGTGTACACATATATCCATTGCACCTCTAACTCCAGCCAAGCTAATCTGAAGTCTCAAATATTTAAAAACATGAGTAAAGTCAAAAAAGAGCAATATATAACTCCATAGCCAGACATAATATATATTAGTTAAAAAACAATGTTTCAAGATAGTTGATTATTAATCTATGAATAAACAATACAGAAAATTATATTTTATTAAAATAATTTTGGCCCTTTGTTTCTAAATAGCATTAATTAAAAGTGTGTCTCACTAAGGACAAAGTGAGAGTACAGTGAGTAAATTATTTGCCTTTCAGAGGCCAGAGTGATAGTGCAGCGGTAGCGCATTTGCCTTGCAAGCAGCTGACAGAGTACGGACCTAGGTTAGATCCCCACCAAACCATATGGTCCCCCAAGTCAGGAGCAATTTCTGAGTACATAGGAGAAATTCCTGAGTGTGACCAGGAATGCCCCCTGTCCCCTATATATACATATATACATACATATATATATGTATATATGTATATATGTACCTTACATAGACTGTCAGGTGCTTGACAAGCATCTCCAGAAGAAATTCCTGAGAGAAAAGCTACAAATAAACGCTAAGCATTGTCTGGTGTGAATAAAAAAAAGAAATTTCTCAAGGTTTAATTAAGTCAAGAATCATTAGGTGCGCAAATGAATGTATGGGTTGATGTTAACATATCAGCATTCTTGTTTTCTGGCAGATATAGAACTGATATTAAATTATATTCTAATAAAAAATGAAGTGACAGAAACTGCATGAAGATCTCAAATAAAGCCAAAATATACTTTTTAAAATATAACACATTCATGATTTTAAAATATCTAAACTAAACTATTCCACAATAATAAGGAACCCTTAATATGTTTTATGTACTGTTGAGACATACTCAATAAAAGACTGATCTCTTTTCCTGGTAAGAACATGAACCAGTTTTGGAGATATAGTGGGTACTACGTTTACCTAGGCTTTTGATGTGGGCTCAATCCCAGCTTCCTATATGGTATGTCAAGTCTCAGAAAAATTCTTGACCACAGAATCGGGAGTAAGCTCTGAAAACTGACTGCTGTGGCCCCCACTAAAGGAAATATTGACTAAAGTGATTTCTATTCTAAACACTTGGACTATACATATTGCCAGAAGTACTATATGAAAAAATTAGATAACAAGGAATAAAATAAGGGAAGAATAAATACAATAATCAGTTAATTTTGCATATAGAAAATAATTACAGCTTCAAACACACAAAAATCCTGTTAAGCCTAATAAAATACAGCTGGAAAGATAGCACAGCAGTAGGGCATTTGTTTGCCTTGCAGGTGGCTTACCAAGAACGGATTTAAATTCGATTCCTGGCATCCCATATGGTCCCTCAAGCCTGGCAGGAGCAATTTCTGTGTGCAGTGCCAAAAGTAACCCCTGAATGCTGTCGAGGGTGCCCCCGTCCGGGAGGAAGGGAAAGGAGCAAGGAAGCATGGAGAAGAGCTAAAAGGGAAACAGAAGCGGAGGGAGTCAGAGAAGCCGAGAAAAAACTGCTATTGTGATTGAAATACATTTTGGTGCTTCATGGTCTGAGAAGGTTTTTGTTATTATTTCCATCATCTTGACATTTTAGGTATGTTTTGTGTTCTAGCTATTGACCGATCTTGTAGAATGTACCATGTTTAAAAAGAATGTATATTTGACATTGTGATGATGAAATACCCTATATCTATAAATCTAAGACCTCTCTTCACTTTATTTCATCAAAACAAACATTTTCTTACTAAACTTTAAAAGAGTAGATCTACTGAGAGGTTGCAGAGCAATTTCGAAATATCCTATCAGTATTATTTTGTTGCTATCAATATCTTATACTAACTCTATTAGCAGTTTGACCTATTTTCTGTTCCCTTGTTGGGTGCATATATGTTTAGGAATGTGGTTCTTTGTAGTCCTTTGATCATTACGAAATGACTTTTTCATGGCCGGAGAGATAGCATGAAAGTAAGGCGTTTGCCTTGTATGCAAAAGGACAGTGGTTCAAATCCCGGCAACCCATCTGTTCCCCCAAGTCTGCCGGGGGCAATTTCTGAGCATAGAGCCAGGAGTAACCCCTGAGCTCTGCAGGGTGTGACCCAAAAATCAAAAAAAAAAAAAAGACTTTTTCTTTCTCTTATAATTTTTTTAGCCTGAGGTCTAAGTTTTTTGATACTACTATGAACACACCAGCCTTATAAGGGAGTTATTGCTTCAGGGCTTATTTTTTATTCTTTGACACTGAGTTTTCTTGACTGCTCAGAAGTGTTTCATGTAGGCAACAGATTTTTGGGTTCTATTTTCTTTTTTTTTTTTTGGTTTTTGGGCCACACCCGTTTGACACTCAGGGGTTACTCCTGGCTATGTGCTCAGAAATCGCCCCTGGCTTGGGGGGACCATATGGGACGCCGGGGGATCGAACCGCGGTCCTTCCTTGGCTAGCGCTTGCAAGGCAGACACCTTACCTCCAGCGCCACCTACCCGGCCCTGGGTTCTATTTTCTAATCTACCCTATTTGCACTAAGAGAAATATACTCCAATTTTACTCAAGTATCATGAACTGCAAGATGTATACTTGTAGTTGCATAATATTCTTTTGTGAATACAACTCAAAATTTAGATAAACTTTGATCTTGCCTATTTCTCTAAGTACAAAAATGTACATCTCTTAAAATTGATACTTTTAGGTTTTGAGGATAGATATCTAAAACTGGATAACTGGGTTAAATGGGGGCTTTATTCTTGTTTCCCTGAGAAATCTTCATTTTGTTTTCAGGAGAGTCTGTAACCACAAAACATTACTACCACTCATGTGTGTATATTGTGTATATTTTTTTTTGCTAGACACCTCAAATAGCTATTTGCATTATCTTGATATATACTGTTTTTATTGTAAGTTTGATTTATGTTTCTATCATACTAAGTAATGACTGTTTCTTCTTCATAGGTTTTTTAAGCCATTCAAATATGTTCTTCATTGAAGTATTTTTAAGTTCATTTTTGCTTGCTAATACCGATATTTTTGTTGCTGAGTTTTGTACATTATTGATTAAGGAAGTTAATTATTTATCTAAAACATTGTATACATAGATCTTTTCCCAATCAATAGGATGCCTTTTAGTTTATTTTTTAGTGAAAAAACTTTTTACCTTTCACACAGTCCTATGTGTTTATTTTGGTTTTCTTTTCTTTGCCAGTGGAATAAGTCATCGATGACAACTTTGAATTTCAGTTACTGGAGAGTTCATCCTAGATTTCCTTCACTTATTTTATTATTTCTTGTCTAATATTTCAGGTTATTTACCCAATTTGAGGCATTTTTCTGTATGATGTGAGATATAGATTCACTTTTATATTTGCACAAGGGTCTATCTTGTGCTCTCCATTTTATTTACCCAACATTTTGTCTTAGGTTAAAATGTGTATCTGAGAATTTATTACTAGGATCCAGGATTTGATCAAACTATTCCAATAGCATCCTGTTTTGCTTAAAAAGCATTATTGGGGCCAGAGCAGTGGCACAAACATAGGGCATTTGCTTTGCAGGTGCTAACCTAAGACAGACCGCAGTTGGATTCCCCGGCGTCCCATATGGTCCCCCAAGACAGGAAAGATTTCTGAGTGCATAGCCAGAAATAATCCCTGAGTGTCACCAGATATGGCCACAAAACCAAAATGAATAAATAAATAGATATATAAAATTAAAATTAAAGCATTGTTTAATAAAGAATAAAATTCTTTATTACTATTTCAAGTTTTTTACTTGATATTGGCATATGTGCGTTTTCTACTCCTCTTAATCGTGTCTTAGAAATTTCTGTTTCAGAAATTCAACCAGTGGTTTAGGTTCTCCAGCTTGATGGCACAAGAGTGTTTGTAATGTCATCTGATGATTAGTGGAATTTAAAGGTGTCCATTGTAATTTCTTTCCTTTCATAATGAATCCTTATTATTAGTTTGGTTTTATCTTTTTGTTCCTGATGAATCTAGCTACCTGTCTGTATATATAATTTTTTCTTTAAGAATAAGCTCTTATTTTCATAATCTTTTCATAGTGTTTTATTACATTGTGGTTCAATTTTATTCAGTTTTCTAGTGCTATTTATCTATATATTTCTAGGTATTCAATGTGATTTTACTTTAATGTTAAACAATCAGATACATTTTATTTAGTTAAAAGACTAGTGTTTGAACACAGTTTTCTCATTCAAGTATTTTAATTATTAAACAATGACATGATTATTTATGCTTTGATTGATTCTTACTTTGCAATGAATAAAACACTAAAGAGAACTTTGCAGTTATTTTGACATTATATTTAAATCACAGAAACAAAATGTTATTATAGTGATACAATTATTTTATCTCACTGATGTAAAATATAATAGCAAACAAAGGGAAAAATGTAACAACAAAGAAGGCACTTCCAAAATTTATGGAAAGTTTCCCAACATTCATCATTATTTTACATAATTGTACAACATCTTTTTGGGAGGAGGCAGTCACACCCAGCAGCACTCAGGGGTTACTCCTGACTCTACGCTCAGAAGTCACTCCTGACAGGCTCAGGGGACCATCTGGGATGCCGGGATTCGCTCCACCATCCTTCTGCATGCAAGGCAAGCACCCTATCTCCATGCTATCTCTTCGGCCCCAATAATTATACATCTTAAAAGTACTTTCAATTTTAGTTTTATTGACAATCAAATTGGTGATAACAAATCTATGTAATGATTATTCATTTTGCTGATCAATTTTTATGAGAAATTTTTATGATAAGCACAATTGATAATATATATGAAAATATGTTCTGTGATAGTAGATTTTTATGATTCTCTTTCATTAAACCTACTGCTCATTTATATCCCAGATGAACTTCAAGGGGATATCTTTCATATTCATTTGGAATATCTTATCAAATCTTTCACTTTGATTCACAGTGAAATGATTTTTCCAGTCACCAATGGTACCTAATGTAAAAAAAAAGGTATGTTACACGGTTGAGAAAACATATTTCTCAAGACAAAAATTTACCCAAGATCCTTTACTCTCTTTCTAACAAAATATAGTAGCTGTTCATTGCCAATTAGGCTTAATAATTCATTTTCCTCAGATATATATGTCAACTTCTTTATTTCTTTTTTTTTTTTTTTTGGTTTTTTTTTGGGTCACGCCCGGCGGTGCTCAGGGGTTACTCCTGGCTGTCTGCTCAGAAATAGCTCCTGGCAGGCACGGGGGACCATATGGGACACCGGGATTCGAACCAACCACCTTTGGTCCTGGATTGGCTGCTTGCAAGGCAAACGCCGCTGTGCTATCTCTCCGGGCCCAACTTCTTTATTTCTTAAAGTACAAAAGCTACCATCCAATTATTACCTTACTTTAGAGAAAAATGTATATAAATTGAAATATTTAAAATGCATTTACTAAATTCCATGCAAGGTACATGACATGATAATATGGCTGGAACATAAAATAACTTGTACCAATGCATGCAATTAAGTAATATTTTTAAATACAATGAATTAAGTATTCCTTCAATTGTGTTATTTTATACATATTCTAATATTTTGAAGTTTTAAAACTGTGTAAACAAGAAAACAAATATAAAAGCAATAAATTTGTTCAAGGTAGTTTCCAGAATTTTTTTTTACTGCAGATATACAGGGAAAAGGAATTCATGACATATAGGGTTCATGAAATAATTGAAGATTTGGTTATGATTTAGGAAATTATAATATTGTATTAAATTCATTATAACTTTTAATGTAGAAATGTCATGAATGAGATACAGTAATTTTTTCTCCTATAACAAATTTAATGTACATAAGTATATTTTAATTTTTAACGCAATTGAGGTAATATAGTTTGAATGTTTATGATAATGCAATTATTACATGTCGAAGTACAAGACTCTTTTCCTCTGAACTTATGTCAAGTTTACTATAGTTTATAAAATATATTTGAGATAAAACTGTAAATTACATTTAAAATAAAACTAAAACATAACTTTAAAAGTAATATTAAATACTATAAGAGAATAAAGAATTAGTTCAAAGTGTCCCAATCTTCTGATTTTAAATATTTTTAAGTAAGACTTGCAGGCATATTTTAAAATATAAGATCCTGTAGAGGATAAGGAAAGAAAGAAAGTGCTATAATTTTAGATTCTTTAATCAATTTTTCAGTAAATAGTGTTGTTTCTTAGAAAAACAGTTTGGAGCATTTGAGATCTTTGATTTTCTGTAAAGGTCTAAATTGTCATACTTGGAGAAGTATATGGAAATATATTTTCTTTCTTTCTTTCTCTATATATTATTATTTAATCCTAGTCATTAAAATTCAAGAGAACTTTCAACACCTATGCTTCTTTAAATCACTGTGTATTACCTTTGCGCAGGAAACGTCCATGGTTGTTTTTTACCCCAACTTCATTTTTGAGTATATCGTTATAATTTGCTCGTGGATCAGATCTCATGTTCTTAAATGTAGCTTGATTCACAACAGCATCTATGTCACCTTCACTGAGTTCTTTCCCAAGAAACTTGCAGATTTTTTGCACAGCACTTCTAAGGTCCTAAAAGAGGTTTGCATATAAAGACATAGTAATTTTATAAAGCGTGCATGAGATGCATGTTAAAAACTTTATTACATTTTGTAAAGCACACTTCACCTATTCTGAGTCTAAAGTTTAAGAAAAGTTAATTGTATTCCCATTTTCTCTAGAAAGGCATGTATTTTAGTTGTCAGCTTTATTAGAGCTTCAAATTAAATTTATGAATATAGCATAGTTTTTATTTATTGACTCTTTTTTTTTTTGTTTTTTTGGGCCACATCCGGTGACACTCAGGGGTTCCTCCTGGATATGCATTTAGAAATCGCTCATGGCAACGTAGAGAAAAGAACCCAGGTCCATCCTGGGTCAGCTGCCTGTAAAGCAATATCGTGCCGGCCTCTTATTGACCCATTTTTTCCCCAAACTTCTAAATTATCTTTTTTAAAGATAATGTACAACATGATGGGAAATGTAAATTATACTGCCTATATTTATTGATGTTAAAATTTAATAATAGAATAAGTAAAACTCAATTTTTGTTATATATTAACATTATAATAGGATAACTAAAATTCTATTTCATAACTTACAAAGGGGTGATATTTAGGAAAGCCTGTATAATTAGAAAATAACTCAAGTTAAAAATGATTTTAAGCTCAAAAGACTAGAGCTTTTTGCTTTGCAGAGGTTGACTCAAGACAGATTTGGATTCAATCCCTGGAATCTCCTATGGTTCCCTCAAGCCAGGGGCTACTTCTGAGTGCAGAACCAGGAGTAACCCCTAAGTGCCACTGATATTGACCCCACAACCAAAATGGTAAAAAAAAATTTTTTTAAAGTAAATAAAATAAAATATTTATCTTACCTTCTTCATCTCCTCATATGACATGAACAAAATATTAAATTGATGTCTGTGTTCATACCAGCCTTTGATGTGATCAAACCAAAGGCTTCCATAAACTGTATAGAAAATAATAAGTAGCAAGTTAAGTTTGTTGAACTTTTTTAGCTGCAACCTCTCCTTTTTCTAAAGAAACATCCATAACCTGACAACTGAGTTTCTTTTCAAATGAATATTGGTGTTAAGCATTACATAACTTAACTAAAAACTATCTCTGTTACCCTACTCCATTGGTATGAGGGCAGTGGAAAAAATAATTTCAAAGAACAAAATATTGGGTTAACACTATCCCTTTTATAGGAATAAGTAATATTATTTTTCCTGCTTCCACCATGAAAACACATCATTCTACCCTTTTATTTAAAATCTGTGATGAAATTTAGTTAGCCATAATGAAATATAACTGAAAATTTGCTTCTAAATGAGTAAAATCTTCAGTTCTACAATCCACAAACCTCATACATAGTTATACACTATTATTTTCTCTGTTTTAAAGTTAAAATAACTTTAAATAACTGTATGAGTCCTGCAAAGATCCCGACAGTAAAAAAGATACAATAATCCTAAAAATAGGTATGCACAAATATATGCACCTTCTTTTGGAACTAACTAGTTAGAATGACTAGATCACTGAAATTTCTGTTATGTCCACTCAAAATGCTACTTCAATAGCCCATGACTGGCAACTTTTAGGCATTCGCCAAAGTGGTTCTGATGAAAAAAAAAATCACTTGGTTGAAGGAGAAAGTGTCATAACACAATAACATAAAATAATAATAACATCTGAATCTCTATAATGAATCTCTAGCCCACTTATTAAGCTTTCCACCTTCCAAAATATTTACAATGTTTGCAAATAAACTCTGACTAATAAATAAATTCAGTTACCTTTTCCATCTAGAAAAATATCAATGAAATTATCCAAATTTTCATGTGTTTCAATTGTTGCCACCAAATTTGAAAAATGAAAAAATGAGGTGATAACATCCTTAGGATTTCTGTAGATATAGACAATCTGCAGGATAAATAAGAGATACTGTAATATTTCTTGACTGCATTCAGTTTCTTAAACACAAATAATATCATGATATCAATATATAAAAATTTTATTTCATGAATAAAATTTAAATATTCGGGCCCGGAGAGATAGCACAGTGTTGTTTGCCTTGCAAGCAGCCAATCCAGGACCTAAGGTGGTTGGTTCAAATCCCGGTGTCCCATATGGTCCCCCGTGCCTGCCAGAAGCTATTTCTGAGCAGACAGCCAGGAGAAACCCTTGAGCATCACCGGGTGTGGCCCAAAAACAAAACAAGAAAAAAAAAATTTAAATATTCAAGATTTTGTGCAATTTCAAAAAAATGGGTCAAATAGTAAAACAAATCTTTTCACATGTGCAAGAACATAGGATAAAATTCTAAATGTGAAATTTTACATGAATTTTATTGACATAAATTATTTTGCATAGTGTGTATATTTTCCTATGAGCCTTAAATGATATTTAATATACAGTCAAAGTTTCATTGGTAAGTAGTGACAAAGAGTAAAACCACGTCAAAATTTTTTGTTTGTTTGTTTGTTTGTTTTTTGGGTTACACTTGACTGCGCTCAGAAATCACTCCTGACAGGCACAAGGGACCATATGGGTTTCAGGTATTCGAACCACCTTTGGTCCTGGGTTGGCCGCTTGCATGGCAAATGCCTACCACTATGCTATCTCTCCAGCTCCAAAGATATTTTGTTAGTTTGTTTGTTTGTTTGTTTGGGGCCACACCTGGTGACTCTCAGGGGTTAGTCCTGGCCATGCATTCAGAAATTGCTCCTGGCTTGGGGAACCATATGGGATGCCGGGGGTCGAAGCCAGGTCTATCCTGGGTCAACTGCATGCAAGACAAATGCCCGACCGCTGTGCTATCGCCAGCTCTACTTCAAAGATACTTTTGAAGGCCTCAAGAGACAGTACAATTTTTAGAGCTTTTGCCTTGCACATGGCAAACTTTGGGCTTAATTCTAACCTTAACAATGTTCTACACTGCTATCAAGTAATATTAACCCAGTATTAATCCAGCTGTGAACAGATGAAATCCCTTTACATGATAAATCCTGACAGCACACCTGTATAAAGATTTTGTTCCTCAGAAATTAGCATTATAAACATGCATTTCAATGAGGCCAGTGACGTGCTGGCTATCTTCATAGTTGTAATCTCTATGGTTCCAGAACCCCTGCCAGAAGTGATCCCTGAATATAAGGACTATTTAGTAGGCCCTGAGCAGTTATGTGTGGCCCATATACAAATATAAAAAAATTTAAATAATTATTTTTAGTGAAAATACATGAAAATAAGTCTATACTTATTTACAAATGATTAAGGGTTTAAATATGTAAATATAACTTTTATATTACTACTATTTTCCTAGTCTTGGTAAAGTATTTAACAATCAAAAAATTTATATAACTAAATTATACTTTCTATTTGATTTTGTCAAATTGATGGTACTCATAAAAGAAAGCTATATGTACAAGAACAACACATAACTAGTAATAGATTGCTATCAGAATATGTATATAAAACACTTCCAATAAGAAATAAGGGATTTTACTAAAGCCACAAAAATTGTATTGAATATGCCAATATGGCTTCACCTGAACTGTATGTCACATCTCCCTTGCTTCCTTACAATGCTTTTCTACCCAACTCTCAAATCAAAATCATGCAAAATTTAATATGTCTACACAATAACTTCACCATTTGGCCCCAGTTAATCTAAGTTTAAATGATTTTGATCGTGTCTCAAATATTTCCACAATTACCTGCTATGCATATGTATTATTATTGGCCTGCATAAAAATGAAATAGCATATTATGACACAGAGATGGTGAGAATAATAAATTATAAAGAATAATAATTTGCTGCATTATAAATAAGTTCATATTGCAGATGCTTGGTAATATGAAGCTCAAATAACAGTACCCACAAATCTTTAAGGAAAAAAAAGTAAAAGAATTCACATGAAAGAGAAGACAGGGATACTACTATAGACAAATCATTGAGCAAATAAAGCTTCAAGCCTCATCAAGGTGGAACTTAAATAGAAAAACAACCTATGAAAAACATAGCATAAAAGAGAATGTTATTAAGAAGACTCTGGTTTAAAATTATATGCACCCACATCCTGGACACCTGAAGAGTATTAGCTAAAGAGACCCAAATAAAAACACACCAAAGCACATCCTAGTCACAAAGGTGAAAAACAATTATAAGATCCTTAAAGCCTCAAGATCAAGAAACAAATGGCATATAAAGGAGCATTTTTAAGATGTTCAGCAAATTGGGGCCGGAGAGATAGCACAGCAGTAAGGTGTTTGCTTTGCCAGCAGCAGATCTAGGACAGATGGTGGTTTGAATCCAGGCATCCCATATGGTCCCTGGGCTCACCAGGAGCAACTTTTGAGTACAGAGCCAGGATTAACCCATGAGCACCACTGAGTGTGACCCAAAAACCAAACCCCCCCCCAAAAAAATAGATTTTCAGAAAATTGATCACAAGCTATCCTCCAGGCATGAAACCAGTGCTGGAATATAGTGAAAAAAACAAAAACAAAAACAAAAACAGAATGAGTTGAATGTCTTACTAAGTATATTTCACCAACACAGACAGACCTCATTCAGATTTGAAGGAATAATACAAAGCTTCACAGATAAACAACAGCTCATAAATTTATTGACACAAAACCAACTGCAAAAGAAAATCTTATTGGGTTACATTAAGGCAATACAAAACCCACAAACACATCAAAATCTACCGAAATTGGCACAAAATTGTATAACATTATTTTCTCAAAGTCAGTGAATTAAATGCATCAGTTAAAAACAAGGAGTGCCATAATAGATCATAACTTGAATTCACCATTGTACTGCCTGCAAGGAATGTATTTAAATAGAAAAAATTCAGACAAAAATCAAAGTTTGATAGTTTTTTAATAAAAAAAAAAAAAAAAAAAAAAAAAAACTCTGTCCAAAAAGCTGGGATGGCAGCTAATATCAGAGAACATAGATTTTAGTGTCGAAAGGTTCTGAGTTGGTTATGGTCATTTCTTAATAATCAAGGGATATATATATCAGGGAAAAAAATACTCCTAAGTATATATGTCTCAAAGAGGTGGAAGTAAAATACTTAAAACAACTGCTAATGGATTTAAAGAAAGACACCAATAGATATGCCTCAGTAGTTGGAGACTTTAACCCAACTCTTTCACCTCTTAATAGGCCAACCAGGCAAAAATTCAAAAAGGGTATAATGGCTTCTTTGAAGGAAAATATAAAAAGAGGGGGCTGGAGAGATAGCATGGAGGTAAGGCATTTGCCTTGCATGCAGAAGGTCAGTGGTTCGAATCCTGGCATTCTATGTGGTCCCCAGGGCCTGCCTGGAGCGATTTCTGAGCATAGTGCCAAGAGTAACCCCCGAGTACTGCCAGATTGTGACCCAAAAGCCAAAAAAAATTTAAAAAAATAAAAATAAATAAAAAGAGGGGCTTCAAAGATTTGGATAGAGCTTTTCATCCCCTAAAATTCAAATACACATTCTTCTCCAATGCATATGGGACATTCTCCAAGATAAACTAAAGGCTAGTCACAACACATACCTTTATTAAATCAAGAAAATGAATTTTTGTCTACTATATTCTCAGACCATAAAACACTAAAATAGAAGTGAATTACAAACAGAACTGTAGAAAAAGTTTAACACTGGAAAATAATAAGCTCACTCCTAAGCCATTCTTTTTTATGTCAGAGAGGAAAAATAAATTCCTGAAAACAAATGAGAAAGAGGAAACAAATTATGAGAATTTGCAGAAAACAGCAAAAGTGGTGTTTAGATGATGATTCATAGCTTTGCAGTTATTTATAACAAAGAAAGATAGGGCTTTCATAAATAATTAATGTCAAAGTTTAAGTCATTAGAACATGACCAAAAAATGAGCTGAAAATAGAGAGATGAAGTAAATAAGAAAACATAGAGCAGAAATTAATGAACTTGAAAATTTCCAAAAATCAATAAAATCAAGAATTTATTCTATCAAAACAAAAATAAGAATGAAAAACTAATAGCTAGACTTACAAATAAAAGGAAAGAGAAACTTAAACAGGATCCGGAATTAAAAGATAGATATTACTAAGGTACTATATATATATATATATATATATATATATACAGATAGTAAAGATATACAAAAGTTAATTAGAAATTAATTTGAGAATATTTATGCCATAGATCCAGAGAACTTTGAAGAAGTTGATAAATTTTTTGACTCATATGAACTCTCAAAATTGAATTAAGTTATTCTGGAATACCTGCAATAACCTATCACAATTAAAGAAGTTAAATAGAAATAAAAAGGCTTCCCCAAAATAAAATAATACCCCCCTATATATTCTCTAGTAAATTCTTTCAAAGCTTTAAGGACCTATTGCCAATCATTTTCAGACTCTTCTAAGAAATAATAAAACATAAACACTTTCATAATATCAAAAAGAGACATAAATATAAAAGTAAATTACATTAACATCCTACAAATACAAAGATTTTAAGCAAAATATTTGTAAATAAAATCAAACAATGCATCAAGAAGGTCATACCATACCAAATACAATTCTCCCAGAGATACAATGATGGTTTAAAGGATACAAGTCATTCAATATAATATACATATAAGTTGACATATATAATATGTGCATAAACATATAATAGAAATTATAAAATTCTTATGAGTATACCAATAGCTCTCAGTGGTCCTCAAATATTTTTAAACAGAGTTCCAGTTCATTGTCCCTCAGACTTTAGAGGCCTGTACTATAGTAAAACAAAAACTATGAACATATTCCCATGCACAGTGCATATATCTTATTTGAAGTAAAGAAACAAAATGGGAACTAATACAATATGTGACTCATGGGCTGTAGTTTAAGGACCACTGATAGAGAAATTATTTGACAAGTTCTAGCAACATTCATGACAAAAACTCTCAAAATGGTCAGAATAAAAGGAGTTTTCCTTGTTATCAAAGCCATTAACCAGACATACATGGTAAACATTATACTCAATTGGAAAAAGTAAAATCTATCCCATTAAATTCTGGCACCAAAAAAAAGTGGCCCACTCTGACACTTCTATTCAATATAGTGCCTGAAGTACTTGCCATCAATTTAGGCTAAAAAAATATATCAATGGCATTCATATAAGAAGGGAATAAATCAAGCTCTCACTGCAGATGAGTTAAATCTATATTTAGAAAATTCTTAAAACTTTTCTAAATAGCTTCTTAAAACAATAGATTTGCATAGTAAAATAACAAACAGCATAATTAAGGAGCAAAAAATCATAGTTTTCTATATAAAAAATGAAAAAGAAGAAAAATTAAAAAGCAATCCCAAAATTTGTGTTGTTGATGTTGAGTATCTTTGCATCTGTGTTCATCAGGGATATTGGTCTGTAATTTTCTTTTTTGGTAGCATCTCTGTCTGGTTTGGGGATCAAGGTGATGTTTGCTTCATGAAAGCTATTTGGAAATGTTCCCATTTTTTCGATTTTATGAAGTCTTGCCAGGAAGCAATCCCAAAATTTTTATCAAATAAATATTTATGATTAGTAAACTCCTCATTTAATGCAAAGTAAAAAAATTAATAAAGAAATAAAATAAAATATCAAAATGTATAATATAGAAAAATGACTAGGATTAAAATGTATATACAAATTTTATAGGACAAATTGAGAACAAATGATATTATAAAAATATATCTGTTTTGAAGCTTTGCAGTTTTATACTTGGATTAAACAAGAATATTCATTATGGAATTACTGTTTTAAAAAAGCATTCTTAACAATCAATGTTTGCCAATTTAAAAATAAAAAAAAATTGAAATTAACTGAGAAAAGTGACAACTGGAATTAAACTGTTCTGTGGCTTAACATTACTCTATTTAAAGAGCCCTACCACAATGCATAAAAAGCAGCACTATACTATAAGGGTCACAATGAGAAAACAAAGCAGAATATCACCAACATTGATACTGAAGATGCTAATTCTAAAGACCCAACTAATATCAGCAATCTATATAAACTCTCTAATGTGAACATTAGAAAAGAAATGTTAGGTCTGTTCAAAGGTCACAGGGAAACCATGAAATGGACTCAAATAGGATGTGAAAGTATAAATGGAAAAGCTTCAAACAGAAATAGTAGGGCTGAAAAAACATAGTAGGTAAAATGGAAACCTCACTGGAAACCTTACCAGCAGACTAACAGCTTCTGAGGACAAAATCAGTGAAAATGAAAGATGAGCTGCATAATACTTCCATTTGGCAAAAGAAATGGAAGAGTCTTAAAATAAATGAACAAAACATAGAAATATCTTCAAAATAAGTGACAGACAAGAATGGACATTTGAATAAATTTAAAAAGAATAACAAAAGAATAATTGGTGTTCCAGAGGGCCAGCAAGTAAACTCCTATGAAAAAGCAGCAGTAATAGTCATCATCACTGAGAAATTCCCCTAGCTGAAGACTGCTTGCACCACATCCTGGACTCCTGAAAGTACCAGCTAAGAGATTCAAATATAACCACCCATAGGTACATTCTAGTAACAATGATAAAAAACAAAGGTAGAAATAGAATACAGAAGATCAGAAAGGGAAACTATATACAAAGAAACATCTTTAATATTTATCACAATTTATCACAAGCAACCTTAAGGACCCAAAGGCAGTGGTGGGATAGAGTGACAAAATTCAATGCAACACATTATTCCACAAGAATACCACACTCAGATAAATCTTAATGTATATTTAAAGGAGGAATATACAGCTTCATGGATAAAGAACAGTTCAGAATCTTCACAGACTCAAAAACAATTTTAAAGAAAGAGCTGAAGGGTCTATTTTTTTTTTTTTGGTTTTTGGACCACACCCATTGATGCTCAGGGGTTACTCCTGGCTAAGTGCTCAGAAATTACCCCTCGCTTGGGGGGACCATATGGGACGCCGGGGGATTGAACCGTGGTCCTTCCTTGGCTAGCACTTGCAAGGCAGACACCTTACCTCTAGCACCACCTCACCAACCCCGATAAGGGTCTATTTTAAGGCAAGATAGACCTCAGAAATATAACAAAGTTCTACAAAAGGATAGCACAAAATACCTTGGCAATAGTCTTTCTCAATGTTATTGTACTAAATACACCAAGTAGAGAGACAGATTGTGGCAAAATGATCCCAAAATTGAATTGAACATTTTGCTTGTAGCAAGAAAAACATTTGAATAGTTGGGGCAAACATGGACTCAAAATCAAAGTTTGGAGGACAGGGGCTGAAGAGATAGCATGGAAGTAAGGCATTTGCCTTGCATGCAGGGGTCGGTGGTTCGAATCCCCGCATCCCATATGGTCACCCAAACCTGCCAGGAGTGATTTCTGAGCATAGAGTCAGGAGTACCTGTTGAGCGCTGCAGGATGTGACCCCCCCCCCAAAGAAAAAGTTGGAGGACGATCAAGCATAAAACTCCCTTAAAAAACAGGAATTCAAAAAAACAAAACAAAACAAAACAAAACAAAAACAGGGTTCAAGGGCCGAGCAGTGGCACAGTGGCAGGATGTTTGCTTTGCACACGACTGACCTAGAACGGGTCAGTCCTCCAGTGTCCCATACGGTTCCCCAAGCCAGGAGCAATTTCTGACAGCAGAGCCAGGAGTAACTCCTGAGCATCATAAGGTGTGCCCCCCCAAAAAAACAGGGGCTCATATATTTGATCCCAACCTAAGATTTGGCACAGTTTTCTACACTAGCAGGAGTAATCTAACTCTTCCTGGGGGAGGCCCTAATGCCTCCCTGACACCAATTTGCTCCAGTGTAGGTTTATATAACACCCTGCTGCTGAGAAAATAGCAACAACTTGCTCTAAGGGCAGGTTTCCCTACTTCACCACATAATGGTTATATAAAATCAGAAGATGTTCTGTGAAACCCTTGCTTCAACTTAGATCTCACAAAAACCAAGATCTCTAATTACACAAGACTGACTGCATCAATTGAGTCTGTGTAGAACTTTTCCTTCGACCATAAAGAAAGACCTTGGCCAGAGCCTTTAGTTGGTCTCAGGACAGTATGTTTCATGGATAGAGACACGCTGCTTCTTTTAGGACCATAATTTCCTTTTAATTTAACAACTTTCACTGCACCTATAAAAAGAAACTGCCACACTCGCCCCCATTTTTTAAATTTTAATCATATATTCTCCTGACTCACAGAATCTTGAAACTTGAATCACTTTATTTTACCTCATATTTCTAATTGAGAGAAGAAAAAAATGTTGGAGCCCATGGGCCAAGAAGTCTTAGGTACATTGTGTAGGAAAAAATGGTCAGAACTAAATACTCAAGGCAAAATCAATGATAATAAAATCAAGAGACCCAAACCATAACAAGCTAAGTACAAAATTGAGCTGTTACACTAGTAACCAGTAGCCTAAGTGTTGACATGTGAAATGCATGCTGGGAACTCTGGTGAAGGATGTTCAACAACAGTTGAACAGCCCTAATTCACTGCCACTATATGTCTTAAATGCAACTATAAAGACTTGTAATTCAAAATGGTATCTATAAAATATTAAACCAAAACTGAGGTAGCCATACTAATATCAAGTGACAGAGACTTTAGGTTTAAAAATGTTATGAGACAAATATAGGCATTTTTTTATAATTAATGGATGTCTACACAAGGAAATACTCATACTCCAATATGTATCCAATAAGGAACTAGCAATTTGCAAAAAATAATGGTTAATAGTTTTAAAGAAAGACATTAATAACAGTACAATAAGAGTGGAAGATCTCAACACCACTCTGTCACCTCTTGTTAGATCAACCAAACTTATAAAGGTCTTAGAAGGTTGAAATATAGGAGTAGTTTAGTATATTTACATACAAGGCTATTTATCTCAGAAATCAAGATACATATTCTTTTCTAATGTTCTGGAACATTCTCAAGAAGAGACCACATGCTGAATCATAAAACATACCTTCCCAATATTAAGAAAATATAAATTGTATTACCTACCTTCCCAAACTATGATGCCCTGGAAATAGAAGTAAATTACAAAAAGATACAAATAAAATACTTCAACACCTGAAATTAAATAGCTCACTATTGAATAAGTGGGAAAGAGAATAAATCAAAGAGGAAATAAAAAGATTTATAAAAACAAATAAGAATGAAAACATAAGTTAACAGAATGTGGAACATAACAAAACAGTATTAAAAGGAAAAGAGATTTTGCAAGCATTCATCAAAAAGGAGGATCATCACAAATAAATTAATGGTATGGCTTTAAAAATGAAATGGAGCTTACAAGTGATTAAAATATAAGCAGGAGTTAGGAAGTCATAAAACTTAGAGGAGAAATTAATGAACTGAATATTCAAAAGATCAATGAAAGCAAAGTTAATTATTTGAAAAATAAACAAGATCAATAAACCATGAACAAGATTCACAAAGAAAGAAAGAAAAAGAGAAACTTAAAAAATTGAACCAGTAGGAGCTGGTAGTATGGGATGCACTCTGGGAACATTGGTGGAGGGAGTCAACATTGGTGGTTGGATTGGCTCTGATTCATTGTATGTCTTGTATGTCTGAAACAAAACTCTGAAGGACTTTGTAAATCACAATGATTTCTATAAAATTAAATTTAAAAAATGATAAATGAAGATAGGAATGTTACTACATATACTATAGAAATCAAGAGAGCAAAGATTACGTTAAGAAACTTTATAGCACAAAACCTGGAAGAAATGTATAAATTCTTAGACTCCTACAACCTCCCAAGTCTGAACCAGGATTATCTAGAAAACCTAAACAGATTTGTCATGGTCCTGGAAATTGAAATGGTAATCAGAAGATTTCCCAAAAATAAAAGATCAAGCCCATATGTATTCACTAATGCATACTTTCCTACTTTTAGAGAATCTACTGTCAATATTTTAAAGGCTCTTCCAGGAAATTGAAGAAACAGAAACATTCTCAAATAGTTTCTTTAAACTATCATCATAGAGAGACAACAACAAGAACAACAAAAGAATTAAGTGCCAATATCCCTGATGAAAACAAATGCGAAGATCCTTAAGAAAATACTAGTAAATACAGTACAACAACTCATGAATACATTTATACACTATGTACAAAATAATTTATTCCAGTTATGCAAGGATGGTTTAACATACACAAGTCAGTCAAAAAGTACAAGTCAATCAAAATAATATACTATATAAATAAAAGGAAAAATAAAAGCCATATGATCACAGCACATGAAAAGGTACATGAAAAAATGCCCCACCTCTCTAGTCATTGAGCAGATGCAAATTAAAGCAACAATGAGGTATTATCTCACATCACAGAAATTGGCACAAATAACAAAGAGTAAGAACAACCAGAGTAGTTGTGGATGAAGGGAGAAAGGTACTCTCATTCACTGCTGGTGGGAATGTAGCTTTTTTAGAAAACAAAAATGGATATTCTTCAAACAACTGGAAAGTCAGCTTTCATATGATCCAGCAATACCACTCCAAGGGTTATAGCCTAGAAACACTAAAACACCATGCAGAAAACACCTTTGCATTTCTATGTTTATTGCAGTACTATTTACAATATCAATAATCTGGAAACCATCCAAGTGCCTAAGAATAGATGAGTAGCTAAAGAAACTGGTACATCTACACAGCTATTAGGAAAAATGAAGTCATGAAATTTTCTTATAAATGAATGGCTATGAAGATTATTATTCTGAATGAATTGAATCAGAGATATATCAAGAGATATAGAATAATCTCACACATTTTGGGGGTATAAGAAAAATAATAATAGGTTAATAAACCCAGAGATAGTAGAGATGAGGATCAGGAGGACCATTCCATGAAAGAAAGATAGTCACAAAGAGTAGTAAATGCAGTTAGGTAGTGAATGGTCCATGGTGATAGTAATGATTGGAAAGGATCACACTGGCAAGAAAAACTGTGCTGAAGAGATAAAGTGGTGTATACGGTTCACCTTAATTAGCAGTAGTACAAATTACAGTATCAACAAAAAAAAGAGAGAGAGATGTAAAATGTCTGCCCAGTGGCAGGCAGAAGATGATAAACGGGAGGGATATTGTGGCCATTAGTGGAGGTAAATGTGCACTGTATTGCCAATGATTGTCTAAAACAAAATAGAGGGAGAGAGAGAGAGAGAGAGAGAGAGAGAGAGAGAGAGAGAGAGAGAGAGAGAGAGAGAGAAGAAAAATGTATGCTCAGGCACAGAAAAAGAATAGGCATCAGGGATGGTGAGAGGAAAATTGGGAGCACCTGTGAAGTTTGTTGTACATTGTATGACTATAACTCAATCATGAACAATTTTATCTGTAAAAGAAAAGAATGTATTATGAACAAACCTCATAACTACAGTGTCTAAGTAAGAACTATAATAAAATTAACATATTTTCATAAAAATTAATAAGAAAAGTCACCAAAAATCTAGCTGTATGCACCAGGTATAAATAATCGATAAATAGAATGAATGCCATTAAATTTGTTTGGGTTTTATTTATTCCAAGATTATAATAAAAATGTTGGTTATCATTTAAATTTAGAATTAATCTATTTTCTACTAGGGCTTTTCAGCAAACAATTGAAGTGAAAAATAAAGAAAACTTCAAGGTGGGGCCAGAGCTATAGATCAGAAGTAGGGCATTTGCTTGCCTTGCATGCAGACAATCCAGGAAGGACCCAGTTCAATCCCCAGTATCGCATATGGTCCCCAGAGCCAGCCAGGAGTGATTTCTGAGTGCAGAGCCAGGAATAATTCCTGTGTGCTGCCAGGTGTGGCCCCCAAAGCCCCCAAAAAAAGTAAACTTCAAAAAAAAATAGAGATTAGAAACTTATCTGCATATGTGTTTCTGAAGTCAATTTCAAATAAAGAAAACTAAGAAAAATGTCAAAAAAATTAAAGTTAATACTAGAAGGTTAATATCTATCACCATAAATATATTTTCTATAGATTTCAACTATAGAAATAGAAAACATGTTCTAGGTATTTGGAAACCATAGAGAGATACTGTGCTTTTGTTTTCTGTCTCTTATTTTGAAGAGTCACACACAAAAATACTCAGGGGATATTTCTGGTTCAGCATTCAGGAATCACTACCCCTGAGTTGTTGCATGCAATATCTGTTTATCTCCATTATATGCTATGCTCTTGTCAAATAACACAAAATTATATTTCAAATAAGTAATACTGTATTGACTATAATTTGTAACTTAAGCATAAGTATGACTATATAACTATTATATATGATCATTTAGAGACAGCTTGAGAAAATTGCATAATCATTACAGTGGGGAAAGTGTTTTTCCAGCATAAAACAGGGACAAAATATATGAAGAGAAGATTGATATACTGAAATTCAAAACAACATAGTAAAAACAGTTTTGAAATATGAATTCTACTTAATCTTCACAATTAAAAGATACTTTGATAAAATATCTGTCCCACTAAAATGCTTCTAAAATAAAAAACACAAAAGAATAGTAAAGAATAGCTAGAGAAAATGAATAGAAAATATAAACATTAATTAAAAGTTTTAGAAATATGCAAATATATAAAAATTACATTCAAGTTTATTAAAATTTAATGATATGCAAATTGTTAATAATTTCAATAATTGGAAAGCATATAAAAATAAGCTTATATGTATTCAATGTATGATAAATTGTTAGATCATGAAAGCAAGTAGATAATTCCCAAGAGCACATTACTAAATCTTTGGAAACTTTGAAAAGTCTATTTTAGTGAAACATTTCACCAGGAACAAATATAAAATATTACTGTTCCTTTCTTAACTATGCTATCCACCACTACTCCTTAAATATATTTATATTTATATCATACAATGCTACTAAAACATTTCAAATAATATTTTATTGGCTAAACTAAAAGAAACTTTGTTATGCAACTTGTGATTACAAAGCAAAATGGAGTGTGTGGTAAGAACTGTGCGTGATTAGAATATGTATTTACTTAAAATTCATATATATCTTATTTAAATACATTTGGGGTCTCCTAAGTGATGAGAAGGAGGCCAAGGGCCCATTCAAGAAAATATCGACCCACAGGTTACCAGTTTAATGAGGAACCTGAGTATATAGAGTTGTTTTATGTTCAGGGACTTCTAAGACTACTATATTAATCCTGGAGAAGTGTGAAACAAGATACTCTTACTATGTCTCTAGTTCATAATATATACGAGGGAATTATAGACATTGGAATAGTCACTTTAAAGAGCTTTGGATGAGTCCAAATGGAAAAAAAGACACTGGCAGATAATTTTGTTTGTATCCAGAGCAATTTCAATGACATACTTTTGCTTTTTTGTTCTTGAGACCATTGGGTACTATATAATATGGTAGATGGGAAGCGAATAGGCGAGGTGATGGTCTTTGGATATAGTCCATATGACGAATGTTGTACTCTAGGAAGGGGGCTCGGTCAATTGTGTCCATATTTTGAGTTTGTGTACGGGCATCCTCATAATAAATCAAGCTCAATATCTGCTGAGTCCAGATAGTACCTGTAAAAACAAGTTATCTTTTCTCAAATCTCATATATTTTAAATTTTATTTTATTTTATTGAATCCATTCTAATCTACAAAGACCTTCATAATTGAATACAGTGAATCAGGGTCATTCTCACCACCAGTGTCAACCTCCCTCCACCAATATTCCCAGAGTGTATCCTATACCACACCTTTTCCCCCTGGCCTGCCAATATAACAGGCCCATTTAAGTTTAGATGGTTAATTTTTATGCTTCTTGTGAGTTAATTTTTAATATTTATTTACTTACTTTTGATGAAGCAATAAAGTTTTTATTCAAATTTATTTTGAAAGATTCAAGGTGAGACATATAATTACATGTTCTAGAGAGAACAGAGACTTCTTTAGAGTAGAAACAGCCAGCAAAAAACAGAGACAACCAAGATATTTGTTCAAGGGAGAAAACTGGTATCAAGGGCAAGCCTCTGAGTTAATTTTTAATGATAAGTGTCAATATGAAATTACACTACTTAGGCATTTTAAGCTTTTAATTTATTGCATGCATTTTGTAGACCTAAGAATGTTTGTAAGCTTACTAGTAACTTACATTAAAATTGAAAATAATAAAATAAAATTTTATTTTCTCTTTGGAGAATCATTGTTCTCTAATTCCTTTACAGATACTCATACTAATTCTTCTACTTTTTAATTTCCTATATTTATTCTAATTTCCCTTTTTCTACAGTTCTATGGGGTTTTATTCTATTTACATTTCTTTAGGTATCCTCAGCTTCTGATTTTTTCTTAATTGGAAATATAGGCAAATTAAGAGTTCAAGTCCCAATTCATATTTAATATTTTAATCTCTACCTGGTGAACAAAAACAATACAGAAAATACATTCTTAAAATTCATGAGTATAGTTCATATTTATTACCAGGGCTGAGGGGGGCTTCTAATACATTGTCTCAAACTCCAAGCTTACCAGATTTGGGGTATGTAATTATGAAGACATCATCATCTCTAATTTCAAAATCCTCAATATCGTCTAATCTTTCAGCATCAACCATAGCACGTATAAGGTTGTATCCTTTAAATTTCAGTAAATATGTATCAGTATCCATAATTATTCACCTATAAGTAAAAAGAAAGTTCTTTTCATATACTTAGAACTTCTTGAACTGAGTGTTATAAATGAAAACTACATTTATGCTTGGTATTTATTGCCATACATTATTTATAAAAACAATGTAGAGGTATTATTAATACTTTGTTAACAAAGGAGAACCTAAAATAATTGGAAACTAAAACAATTTCTTTGGGTGGGAACACACCCAGTGATGCTCATGAATTACTCCTGGCTAAGCGCTCAAAAATTGCTCCTGGCTTGGGGGACCATATGGGACACCAGGGGATAGAACCATGGTCCATCGTGGGTCAGTAACATGCAAAGCAAATGCCCTACCGCTGTGCCACCACTCTGGCCCCTAAAACAACTTCTATAACACCTGAAGAGTGTTAAGGGAGATAATATCATAAGTCAAATGAAAAAATTAAGATGGCCGGGGGGTTCAGAAATTGATCCCAGTTCTTTTATTAGCAGATGACAAGTTTTGCTTCAATTTGATCGATACCCTTGATTTTGATTTTAAATAGCTAGATCATAAGGTTTCTGACTAGTTTACAGGTTTACTCTTATACTATTTTGCAATAAAATATGTAGGAAATAATTTAAGAGATGTCTTTTTCTTCCCTTTCAGTTTTCTGTATTTTCTTCTTTCTTCCATTTTTCTTTTCTTTTTTCCTCCTCCTTCATCATTTTCTTCTTCCAGCTCTCATTTATTTCCTTTTTCCTTCCCTTCTATGCTTTTTCTCTTTCCCCTCTTTCTCTTCTGTTCACTATTTTTCTCCCTTTCCTTTCTATTTTTCTTTCTCTTTTTATTATTTTTTCTTTCATTTTCACTTTATTTTAAAACTAAACTTGTTCTCAGAAAGACACTTCTTAAGTTTTGAAATGTGATTCAACAAATAATAGGGCAAAATCTGCCTGAGATATAATTTGCTATAATTTCTAAATGTTAACCTCATATGAATGGTTCCATGACAGTGTATAGTAACTATTATATTTTATTCGATTTTTTTTTGTTCAGAATTCTATAATTAAAAAGAGAAAACAAAGTATCCATCCTGGATAAGCCGCATGAAAGGCAAATGCCCTACAGCTGCACTATCAGTCTGGCCCAGTAATTCAAATTTTAGAAGTAACGGATCAGATCTGCCTGAGAATTTTGCTTTTGATTATAAAACAACTAAGTCTCAAATTAAGAATAATAATAGGTTACAGCATCTTATATTACAGTAAATCATTTAAAATATTAAACATTTAAGTCACTTGATAAAACACTCACTTGATAACAAAGTCTTGGGCTTTGTTTGTTTGTTTTGGTTTTTGGTTTTTGGGTCACACCCAATGGTGCTGCTGTAACCAGTTACTGCTGGCTCTGAACTCAGAAATTGCTCCTGACAGGCATGGGGAACCATACAGGGATGCCGGATTCGAGCCACCATCCATCCTGGTTCAGCTACTTGCAAGGCAAACACCCTAAGTCTGTGCTATCTCTTCAACCACATGCAAAGTAAAATTTTTTGGGTTTTTTTTTGGGGGGGGGGGGTTACACCTGACTGTGCTCAGGGGTTACTCCTGGCTATCTGCTCAGAAATAGCTCCTGGCAGGCATGGGGGACCATATGGAATGCCGGAATTTGAACCACCTTAGGTCCTAGGTTGGCCATTTGCAAGGAAAACGCCCCACTGCTGTGCTATTTCTCCAGTCCCGCAAAGTAAAGTTTTATTTGAGAGTTTATGACAACACATTTTTTTAGTAAGGATTCATTTTTCTAAATAATAAACATGTATAGAATCAAAAGTTATGGCTAATATGATCCAGAATTTAATATGATCTACCTAATAATCCTACCACACCCAAAATGTTTATGCAACTCAAATAAAGTTATTGATTTTAATAAATACTTTATCTTAGATTCTGGAGTAGAGTTTTTAGAATTTTACTTGAATTTATTGAAAGAATCTACTTAAGAACCAACCAACAGTAAAAAGTTTTCTCACTAGCAGTCAAATCTAAGTTACAATCTAGTTAGAACTAAGGAGAGAATGAATTTCTGATAAATCATCAAAAATAGTGAATAGAAGTAGATAGGGAGCAATTCTGGCAATGAAATTATGAGTCTTTTAGAAAAACTTGGAGAACTAGGGTTTTAGAAAAAATTATGAGATAAAATTCATAACATGCTCTTATGAAAAAGTCTGAAGGCAAAGATAGACTTACTTATGGTGACATACCATCTGATACCTCACATTCCCCAAATCACCAATTCCAGACACTGGATGCTTAGAAGAAAGAGAACCAAGCAACTCACACTATCTGAACATAGCTGAAGAGTACCTTTTTGTAATGTGTATATCTGTCCTGTTTAGTCTCACAAGAGAGTTATAAAGCTGAAGCATTTTATATTTTTCCTACATAAAATCTTTATTTAAGCACCATGATTGTAGTTGGATTTTAGTCATACACAGAACACCCCTTTACTAATGCACTTGTGCAATATTCCCACCACCAATGCTCCCCCTTACCTCCTTCCCAACCCCTTCAAAAACAAGAGAAGGATATAGTGAAAATAGATCTATGCGAAATCTTGGTAGTGATGTTTCATGCAGTCTGATGACCAAAGGTAAAAATTTATTTTGAGTATGAGGTAAATGTGATAACCACTCCACTACTAAAATGCAGTAGGAAACTTGCCACAAAGGAGAGTATAATTAGAGCAGAGAAGAGACCACTATGAAAATAATAGATAGAAAGGATCATATGACCTGGATTCTGAAAGGAGACAAAATGATGTGTTTGATATCCTTACAGTAATCATATTGCAAACATCATTATTTAGAAGGTAAAAATGAAAGACTGTGAAAAAGAATGAGCAAGAGAATGCTGTCTGCCATAAAGGCAGGCAAGAAAGGGCAGAAAAAGGCTAAGAGGCAAACCAAAAACATTGGTGTGGAGAAATGTGCATGGTAAAAGGATGGCTGTTAGACATTGTCTGACTGAAACTAAATTGGGAACAACTTTGTAATTATAACTCATAGTGATTCAATTAAAATTTATTTTAGAAAAAGAAAACAAATCCTCTTTTAAAATAATGGATATTTTGGGTCATTTCTTGCTGCTTTTTGGGGAAAGGGGGCTCTAAGTGGTGCTGAGGAAGCCTGAAGTCACTAACCAGTAATTCTCAGCCAATTCAGAACTGACACTGTGATGTGTGGGGAACTCTGTGGTGCTAGATTCAAGCACCAAGCTAGGCATCTACTCTAACCAATTTGCTACCTGCCAGCCCACTATTTACACTTTTGCTGAGTTTGAGGGAAAAAATAAGCAAGAAACACAGAATATTGAAGAAAAAGAAGTCATGTTGTATGCTGAGAATGACTTTAATGGCAGAATGTGTCTACCCTCTATTACTCACAGTTTGAAGATCTGTTGAAGCAAAATCCACTTCTGAAATAATTTTTAAGATGTTGGAAATGGACGTATGCAGAGATATATAAACTCTATTCAGAGTTTTCTTGGCCAATGAGAAATGTTTGATGCAGTCAGCAGGTATCTCAATTTGGATGAACACATTGAGCAAAATTTTGTTGACATTTGGAAAAGCTTATCAGCTATGAAATCAAAAGCAATGGAATAAAAACTTGTAGTTAGACCAAGAACTGCAAGTAATTTTTGGTCTTGTTACTCAACTTTGGCAACTATGCATGAAATAAAAATGCATTTGATAATTATAGGAACAACTTCCTTTGTCTTGAAGGTTGGTTACAAACAAATCTTAGACTAATCAGGGTATTGTTTATTCATTAAATTATGCATCATCCAATGAGAAATGATTGATGACTCTAAAACCTTTGTATGGAATATCTTCTCCTAGTATGTACATTTATTTTCCAAAGAAACACAGCACTGTAATATTGACATATTTATACACCTTAAATTTAAAGTAACATTACCAAATTTAGCCAATTTGGTTTTGTTTCCTTATTTATTTTTTGCTTTGTTTGAGGAATATATCTGGCAGTCAGGATTCAAGGCATTCAGCTTTCTCTAGAGCACTCAGAGATCACTGCTGGTCAGTCACAGAAGACCTAATGTGGTAACAGGTTTAGAACTGGTTTGAGTGTGCAAGTCAAGCTATTTAGAAATGGTACTATCTATTTGGCCTTCAGCCAATTTGGAAGAGTCTTTAATTGGCATTTTTCTCAGACCTGTTCTAAAATGTCCCTTGGGATTTAAATTCTTTTTTCTCTCATGTGCAACCCACATAAGCTGCTCTTTGAGACTTTCTCAGGTTTCCATTTAGCACATAATTTTACCCCAGGGTAAAATTTTTTATCCTTTAAATTCACACATTTTCAATAGTATTAAAAGAAATTAGTCTGAGATTCATTTAAGCTTAAAATTTTCAACCTATATCTTGTTTTAATTAGTGTTTGTATGTAAGAAAACAACCCTTTATTTGGTAAGTTATGCACATAAAATTGATAAATTCATGGGGTGGTTACTTAGTCCAGAATTTCTTATTGTAATGTAAATTATCATGGAAACATAAATTAAGAGAACATTTGCATATCAAAAATTCCCAATTCTCTCTACCTTAAGAGTCTCTAGTACAGCATTGTTAAAAATATATACTTGTTTTCTGCAATAGCATTACTTTTTTTAATTCTACACCAAACAATATGTGCATTTACTCCTGTTACTCAATTTTTTGTTTTCATATAACTTTGTAAGGCTTAGAAAATAGCAGTTTTATAAATGTCAAAATGGTATTATGTGCTTTTGTTATGGTTTGTTTATTTGCTGGAAGTAGATGCCATAAGCTGTGATGCTCAGGGGAACATGTGATGTGCCTGGGATCAATCCAAGTTTGAATACCTGGAAGTAAAGGACTTTGATCTCTGACCTATCTCTTTAGTCCTGTAATGTTATGTTTAAAATATCAAAAGGTGAATCAGAACAGATTTTAAAAAGCCACGAGTCACTGAGTTATTATTATGCAATACAGTCTGTTCTTATCATTTTATATTATAATTCATTTTATGTTTTAATTTTTCTTAAGTGTCTCATAAAACGAAGTAGTTGGCAATACTTATCACATGAATATATCATCCTGTATTATATTTTTCTGCTGTTTATGTCTTCTAGGAGCATCTAGTATTAATAGCATTAGGAGTAATTAACATGAGCATGTCAAGATGCAATTGTCTAAATACCAATCCTTAAAAAGTGGATTCAGGAAAAGCTGCTGCCTATGGAATAGGTCAGGGAACAAATGAAACTAAAGTGACCTTAGAAAGTCTTATAAGGAAAGCAAACAAATACTCAAAGATTCTAGGATATTCATCAAAATGTTTCTAGAGATATCCTGAATTTGTCATAAAGTTATGGGAAAACTTAATATTAACAACAATGATTTCTTTTTTTTTTTTGCAGTTTTTTCAGTTTGATAAAATTGTCCTTCATGTTTATTTGGCATCTGTTGTCTGATTTAAAAAATTACCATGAGAGCTGCCGCTGCCGACCACCACTCCAAGGCCTGCAGCTGATCATCGCAGTTGGTGCTGAGACCAACCCCTACCTAGAACCCTTTGATGAAGCTGTGTAAGCGAAGGTAAGCCAGAAACAGTGAGGCAGGGAGAAGCCTGCCTGCTGCATCCAACCACCAGGGCGTGGGTGCTGAGACCAACCCACACCCAGAAGCCCTTGCTAATGCGGTGTAAGCACAGGTAAGACAGAAATGGCAAAGCAGAAGAAGCCTGCCTGTATGCCTCCGCAGACCATCTCTTCAGGGCCTGCAGCTGATCATCGCTGTGAGTGCTGAAACCAATCCCTGCCTAGAAGTCCTTGCTGACGCTGTGTAAGCTGGAAACGATGAAGCAGGAAGAGCGAGGCCTCTCTGCTTTGTGTCTGTGTGCATTTCCTAGCCCATGAATCCCCCACAGCATGCAGTAAAAGCCATATTACAAGTATGTCAATGGGAAAAAAAAATGCAGGACAACAGCATGCATAGAGAATGAAAATGACAGCTCTGATAACCCCCCAAAAAACCCACATAGTTAGCCTCTCAGATAAGGAGTATGGAGTAGTGATATGGAGGATGCTCATAGAACTCAAAGAAAGCATAGATCAAACTTAACAGAACACAAAGAGAGAAATCAGAAAACTCCAAAATGAAATAAAAGGACTGAAAAACCCAGTAGATGAAATTAAAAACTCAATGGAAAACCTCTCCAACAAAGTAACAGCCATTGAGGACAGAATCAGGGAGCTGGAAGATAAAATACAAAGCAACACTATCCAGCAGAAGATACTGGAAAAAAACCTTGAAGCAAACTATCAAACAATAGAAAAAAATACTCAATGAATGTGAACAGATGAAAATAGAAGTTCAACAAAAACAACATAAGAATCATTGGAGTCTCAGAGACCCAGGAAGAAAATCCCCAGGTAGAATCAATAATCATTACAGAGAAACTCCCAGAGCTAAAGACAACATACAAACAAATCCTACATGCCTGAAAAGTACCAGCTAAAAGAGACCCAAAGTAAGGCACCCAAGGAAATATCCAAGTCACAACAAATCCTACAGATAGGAGTAGAATACTGAAAGCAACAATATCAAAAAGGAAAATTACATTCAAAAGAGTATCCTTACAATTTACAGCAGATCTGCCACAAGAAGAAACCCTCAAGGCCAGAGGTAGTGGAGGGATATAGTGACAAAACTCAATGAAATGAATGCTTTGACTACCATACTGCACTCAGGCAGACTCACTTTCAGGTTTTAAGGAAATTTATAGCTTCGTGGATAAACAGCAGCTCAGAAACTTTTCAGACTCAAAACCAGCCTTAAAAGAAAAAGTGAAGGGCTGGAGAGATAACATGGAGGTAGTATATTTGCCTTGCATGAAGAAGGACGGTGGTTCGAATCTTGGCATCCCATATGGTTCCCCCAAGCCTGCCAGGAGTAATTTCTGAGTGTAGAGCTAGGAGCGCTGCTGGGTATGACCCCCCAAAAAAATGAAAGAAAAAGAAAAGAAAAGTGAAATGTCTAGTTTAAGACACGACAGATCAACAGACACAACAAACTTCTACACAAAGATGACATCAAATCTATGAATCTAATCTCACTCAATGTCAGTGGACTAAATGCACAGTTAAAAAACACAGACTGGTAAAATGGATCAAAAATCTGAAACCATTATTCTGCTGCCCACAAGAAACACATCTAAATAGTCAGAACTAGCATAGACTCAAAATCAAAGGCAGAAGGAAAAATCATCCAAGAAAACAACTCCCTTAAATAGCTAGAGTGGGGGCCAGAGCTATGGCTAAAGCAGTAGGGCATTTGCCTTGTATGTTCTAGCCTAGGACAGACCATGGTTGGATCCTTCAGTATCTTATATTGTCCCCCAAGCCAAGAGTGATTTCTGAACACATATCCAGGAGTAATCCCTGAGTGTTACTGGGTGTGGCCAATAACGAAATAAAAGAAGCTGGAGTGATCATATTAATATCAGATGATACAAACTTTAGACCAGAAAAGTTATAAGAGACAAAGATAGCCATTTTGTACTAATCAGATTATATGTACATCAGGAAGAAATCACTTTCCTAAACATATACACATCCAATGAGGTAACAGCAAAATATTTAATACAATTGTTGACAAATCTTAAAGAAGACATCAATAGCAATACAATAATAGTAGGGGACTTTAACACTGCCCTGTCACCCCTTGATAAGTCAACCTGGCTGAAACCCAACAAGAATATAAAATCTCCACAAAGAGAAATGGGAGAAAGTTGACCAATATATATATATATATATAATATTAAAATTAAAATGTATGTATACATATATATGTATGTATACACATATATATACATATATATGTGTATATATAACACTCCATTCCCAAAAAATTGGATTCAAATTCTTCTCAAATGCACTTGGGTCATTCTCCAGGATAAACCACATGCTGGCCCATAAAACATATCTTCATGAAGTCAATAGAATAGAAACTGTACAGACTAACTTCTCAGATTACAAAGCACTAAAATTAGAAGCAAATTACAAAGGGACACAGCACAAAAAGTTTAACACCTGGAAATTAAACAGAACACTGCTGAAAAACTAGTGGGTCAGAGAGGAAATCAAAGAGAAAATCAAATTATTCCTGGCAACAAATGACAATGAAGACACAAATTATCAGAATATATGGGACACAGCAAAAGCAGTACTAAGAGGAAAATTTATAACTTTGCAAGCACACAATAGAAAGTAAGAAGGGGCCTATATAAAAATCTTAATGAGTCAGCTTTTATGTTTAAGAAATTATCAATAAACGGAGTTAAAAGAGGTAGGTAGAAGAAAATAATACTGCTTACAGAAGTAATCAATGAAGTGTAAATTAAAAATATCAATTTTAAAGATCAACACAAGTGGGGGATGAAGAGATAGCATGGAGGTAAAGTGTTTGCCTTGCATGCAGAAGGACAGTGGTTTGAATACCGGCATCCCATATGGTTCCCCGAGCCTACCAAAAGAGATTTCTGAGAGTAGAGCTAGGAGTAATCCCTGAGTGCTGCCGGGTGTGATCCCCCCCCCCCCAAATCAACACAAGCATAAGTTTTTTCTTTGAAAAAATAAACAAGATTGATAAACCACTAGCAAAACTCACAAAGAAACAGAAAGAAGGAAACTTAAACCCGACTAGAAATGAAAAGGTGGAGATCAATAAAGATACTACAGAGAAATAAAGGGTAAACAGAGACTACTTTGAGAAATTCTGTCATGAAATATGAGAACCTGGAAGAAATGAATGAATTATTGGACTCTTGTAATCTTCCATATTTAAACCAGGAAGATCTATCATGTTGAAATAAACCTATCACCATATAGAATTAAAATGATAATCCAAAGTCTTCTCCAAAACAAAAGCTCATGTCAAGATATATTCACTAACTAATTCTTTCAAACTTTTCAATAGAAATTACTACCAATCCTTTTCAGGCTTTTTTATGAATTTGAAAAATCAGGAAGAGTCTCAAATAGTTGTTGTTTTTTTTAAGCTAACATCACCCTATTACCAAAAGCAGAGAGATGCTGCAAAAAAATGTGAAGTACAGACCAATATTCCTAATGAATGCAAATGCAAAGATCCTCAAATAAATTCTGGCAAACAAGATCCAATGCCTCATCAAGAAGGTCATAGACTACGACCATGTAGGAATCATTTTAAGGAGTACAAGTATAGTTTAACATACATAAATCAATCAAAACAAAACACCATATCTGCACTCAAAAGAAACATACACAAAAGGAAAAGAAAACATGATCACATCAATAGATGCAGAGAAAGCATTCAATAAGATCTAACATCCATTCACAATTTTAAAAATAATTTTTATTTTGATCAAAGTGGATTACGAATCTTTCACAGTAATATTTTAGGTACATAGTGACATTGAATCAGGGGCATTTCCACCACCATTGTTTTCCTCCCTCTACCCCTGTTCCCAGTATGCATCCCATATCCCCCTTCTTTGCCCCCCCACCCCCCGAACTCTAGTATAACTGGTCTCTGCTGCGTGTAGCTTGTTGTAGATTGGGTATCAATTCTGTTCCTGTTGGCTTTGTATTTGGTATTTTAGTATGATTATTTTTTATTTCTACTCAAGTTTATACAACACTTTAATCTTGGTACCCTCTATTATTTCCCCCTCAATTTATGAGGAAGAACAAGATGGTTCAAGTTATATGGTTTTGTTTGAAGGGGAAAAAAGGAGGGGGGAATCATACAAGTAAAAATGGGAGGAGTCCTTCTAGAGGCTATAAATATCAATTTAAGAGAAGAAAGGGAAAAAGGAAGAAACATATAACGACAATGCAAAAAATAAATAAAGCACCACAGAAATAAAGACAACAACCAAACAATAATCACAGTCCCAAAATAAAAATAAAACAAAGCAAAAAAAAGCAATAACAAAAATATTTGTGCTTCTCCTTTTTTATTTTTTATTTTTTTTGCATAGGCACAGTAAATATTGGGGAGATTAGAAAGGAAATTCCCTTGGCCTAAGAAATATAGGGTTTCTTCTCTCTTGAAGTATAATACCATGGGAATAACTACAGACTCTGTACATGCTCTTATTCTCTACCCTAGGTGGTGTCTGGAAACTTTCTGCTCAGTTGTGGATGATAAAATCAGGCCTCTGTAACTAGAGATCTTGGTATTTGCACAGGTCATAGAATGTAGCCTAGGATGGAGTCTTTCTTTACCATTCTAGAAGTTCTGTTCCTCACTGTTGCTTTAATCAGTTTCTGTAGTTGGTGGTCTTTGTTTTTTCACAGATCCTAGAATGAAGCTTAGAATAGTGTCTTTCATTATGTTTCCAGAAGCTCTACTCAGTCTAACTGCTCAGTCAGACCTCTACAGTTAGAGAGCTTGGTTGTTGTACAGATCGTAGACCGAAGCTTAGAATAGAGGTATTTTTATTGGTCTCAGGATAAGTTCTGCCCAGTCATGGCTGTCACAGTCAGTGTTCTATAGTTAGCGATCTTTGCTTTTGCACAGATCCAAGAATGACGTGTCTTCTGATTTTATCTTATCATTAGGTGGTGAGATAAGACAAACTGCTTTTAGATCAAGTTGTTCCTATTTCCTCATGGTCAGGATGCCATATCAAAATGGCACATGTTGGTGTCAGAGCACTATTACTAATAGAACTTTCCAGAGGGTGTTTGGCTCCTGGAGCTCTTGCGGAGAACTGTGTCAGTTCTATGTCTGAGACCTAGGGTTCGGGGCTGGACAATCATTGTCTAATCACATGGAGTCTAATTTAGCTCCACATGACATATGTTCAAGGTGGGAGATGCCCTTGTATTGAAAATGTATGAGTTCTTGGGGAAAATCTACGAAACTACACCTGCCCAGTGGGGCCCGACTATGAAAAATTGTGAGTGCTGCCTGTGTGTGTCTGACTACTGTCCTGTCACGTGAACCTCTTGGGAGTGGGCCGAAAAGTGGCTCCAGAAATCTTGCTTTCCCAGAGGCCCATTCTAGGGCGGGAACACTAAGGAACTGCTCCATAAAGTGAAAACTGGCTATAAGCAGTAGTTTGCAGAAACCAGGTCCCTGGCTTGTGAAGTCAAGTTGGGAAAATCTACGAAAGTACGCCTGCCAAGTGGAGCCCAACTGTGAAAAATTGTGAGTGCTGCCTGTGTGTGTTTGTCTACTGACATGTTGCGTGAACCTCCTGGGAGTGGGCCAAAAAGAGGCTCCAGAAAACTCGCACTGCCAGAGGCCAATTCTAGGGTGGGAACGCCAAGGAAATGCTCCATAAAGTGAAAACCAGCTATAAGCAGTAGTTTGCAGAAGCCAGGTCCCCTGTTTGTGATGTCAGGCTGGAAAAATCTATGAAACTATGCCTGCCCAGTGGGGCCCAACTGTGAAAAATTGTGAATCCTGCCTGTGTGTGTCTGTCGACTGTCCTGCTGTGTGAACCTCTTGGGAATGGGTAAATAGAGGCTCCAGCAGAGCACGGCCACTCCACTTCATTACATGGCTGAGCGCTCTTTCTAAGAAAAGAATACCATCGCAACAAGAAGAAAAAATCACACTAAGAACTGTGCTGATCACTGAAGCCCAGCATTTCTCTCCAGACTAACTTCTATGTTGCATGCTTGGCCTAAGATTTGATTCTGTGTGAGGCTTTATCCAAGGAGGACTCCCCTCTCTTGGAGATAAGTCCACCCAACCAGACAGGGCGGAGTCAGAGGAGTGTGGCTGCCTACATCATTTAGCCAATGAATACCACTTCAACACATAAAAAAATCCACAATACAAGTGTGACAATGGGGAAACAATGCATGCCAGCATCAGACATAGAGAATAAAGATGACAATTCTGATGATCAGACAATGACCAACCAACTAATCAAACTCTCAGATAAGGACTTTAGAGTAGCAATATGGAAGATGCTCAAAGACCTCCAAAAAACCATAGATCGAGTTGAACAGAACACTAATAATAATCAAGAAAATATGAAGACAGAAATCACAAAACTCCAAACTGAAATAACATGTCAACTAAAGGCCTGAAAAAATCAGTAAACGAAGTGAATGACAAAATAGATAAGCTCTGGGACAGGGTATCAGAAGCTGAGAATAGACTTGGTGCTGTGGAAGATGAGATAAATAACAATTTCAAACAGCAGGAGAGATAGGAAAAATAACTTAAAGCAAATGAACAGACAGTGGATTAATTAGTCAAAGAATGGGAACAAATGAAAATAGAAGTCTATGATAAGATCAACAGAAATGGAAAACCGGCTAAGCTTTGCAAAAGCCGGCTCCCTGTGTGTGACACCAGCGGGGAAAATCCGCGAAAGTACACCGGCCCAGTGGGGCCCAACTGTGAAAAACTGTGAGTGTGACCTGTCGATGTCTGTCTACTGTCCTCTTGCGTGAAACTCTTGCGAGTGGGGCAAAAAGAGGCTCCAGAAACCTCGCTCGCCCAGACGCCATTTTCAGGGAGGGACTACAGAGCATGAAAACCGGCTAAGCTTTGCAAAAGCCGGCTCCCTGTGTGTGACACCAGCGGGGAAAATCCGCAAAAGTACACCGGCCCAGTGGGGCCCAACTGTGAAAAACTGTGAGTGTGACCTGTTGATGTCTGTCTACTGTCCTCTTGCGTGAAACTCTTGCGAGTGGGGCAAAAAGAGGCTCCAGAAACCTCGATCGCCCAGTTGCCATTTTCAGGGAGGGACTACAGAGCATGAAAACCGGCTAAGCTTTGCAAAAGCCGGCTCCCTGTGTGTGACACCAGCGGGGAAAATCTGCGAAAGTACACCGGCCCAGTGGGGCCCAACTGTGAAAAACTGTGAGTGTGACCTGTCGATGTCTGTCTACTGTCCTCTTGCGTGAAACTCTTGCGAGTGGGGCAAAAAGAGGCTCCAGAAACCTCGCTCGCCCAGACACCATTTTCAGGGAGGGACTACAGAGCATGAAAACCGGCTAAGCTTTGCAAAAGCCGGCTCCCTGTGTGTGACACCAGCGGATATAATCCATGAAAGTACACCGGCCCGGTGGGGCCCAACTGTGAAAAACTGTGAGTGTGACCTGTCGATGTCTGTCTACTGTCCTCTTGCGTGAAACTCTTGCGAGTGGGCAAAAAGAGGCTCCAGAAACCTCGCTCGCCCAGACGCCATTTTCGGGAGGGACTACAGAGCATGAAAACCGGCTAAGCTTTGCAAAGGCCGGCTCCCTGTGTGTGACACCAGCGGGGATAATCCGCGAAAGTACACCGGCCCTGTGGGGCCCAACTGTGAAAAACTGTGAGTGTGACCTGTCGATGTCTGTCTACTGTCCGCTTGCGTGAAACTCTTGCGAATGGGGCAAAAAGAGGCACTTTTTCTAAGGAAAGAACTCCGTTGCAACAAGAAGGAAAAATCACACTAAGAACGGCGCTATATCACAGAAGCAAACATTTCTCTCCGGACTGTCTTCTCTGTTGCATGCTTGGGCCTAAGATTTGACCCAGTGTGAGGCTTCATCCACGGAGGACTCCCCTCCCTTAGATGCAAGTCAGCCCATCCAGAAAGGGAGGAGCCAGAGGAGTGTGCTGCCTGCATCATATAGACAATGAATACCACCACAACACGTAGAAAAACCCACAATACAAGTGTGACATTGGGGAAACAACGCAGGCCAGCATCAGACATAGAGAATGAAGATGACAATTCTGAGGACCAGATAATGACCGACCAACTAATCAACCTCTCAGATAAGGACTTTAGAGTAGCAATATGGAAGATGCTCAACAGACTCCAAGAAACCATGGATCGAGTTGAACTGAACACTAATAAGTACCAAGAAAATATGAAGACAGAAATCACAAAACTCCAAACTGAAATAACATGTCAACTAACAGGACTGAAAAAGTCAGTAAACGAAGTGAATGACAAAATGGATAAGCTCTGGGACAGGGTATCAGAAGCTGAGAATAAACTCGGTGCTGTGGAAGATGAGATACATAACAATTCCATACAGCAGGAGAGATTGGACAAAAAACTTAAAGCAAATGAGCAGACAATGGAAAAATTAGTCAAAGAATGGGAACAGATGAAAATAGAAGTCTATGATAAGCTCAACAGAAACAACTTAAGAAACATTGGAGTCCCAGGAAGAAAATTTCCAGGAAGAATCAACGGTCAAGAACATCATTAAAGAGAAACTTCCAGAGCTAAAGAATATATATGATCAAATCCTGCATGCCCGAAGAGTACCAACCAAAAGAGACCCCAGAAAAACCACCCCAAGACACATCCTAGTCACAATGACAAATCCCACAGATAGAGACAGAATTCTGAAAACAGCAAGATCAAAACGGGAAATCACGTTCAAGCAAGCTTCCCTAAGATTTACAGCAGACCTGTCACCAGAAACACTCAATGCCAGAAAGCAGTGGTGGGATATTGTGACAAGACTGAATGAAATTAATGCTTCACCCAGAATACTATACCCAGCAAAACTCACTTTTCGGTTTGACGGAAGAATACATGGCTTCACAGACAAAAAACAGCTCAGAAACTTTACAGACACAAAACCAGTCTTATGAAAAAAACAGAAAGACCTAATCTAAGACAAGACTACCCAAAAGACACACCAAATTTTGAAATAAAGATGGCGTTAAATCCCAGGACAATTCTTTCTCTCAACGTCAATGGACTAAATGCACCAGTTAAGAGACACAGAGTGGCTAAGGATCAAAAAACTCAATCCAACCTTCTGCTGCCTAAAAGAAACGCACCTGAATAGTCAGAACAAACATAGACTCAAAATAAAAGGCTGGAGAAAAATTATCCAAGCAAACAACACCCATAAAAAAGCTGGAGTTGCCATACTAATATCAGATAATGCAAACTTTATACTCGGAAAGGTTGTAAGGGACAAAGATGGACATTTTATATTAATCAAGGGGTACGTAGAGCAGGAAGAATTCACTCTCCTAAACATATATGCACCGAATGAGGGGCCAGCAAAATATTTAATACAACTGTAGACAAATCTGAAAAATAATATCAACAACAACACAATAATTGTGGGGGAACTTAACACAGCTTTGTCAACACTGGATAGGTCAACCAGACTGAAACCCAACAAGTATATACTAGACCTGAGGAGAGAAATGGAAGAAAGAGGCCTAGTGAATATATATAGGACACTCCATCCCCAGAAACCTGGATACACATTCTTCTCCAATGTACATGGGACATTCACCAGGATTGACTACATGCTGGCACATAAAACATACCTCCATAAGACCAAGAGGATAGAAATTTTGCAGACTACCTTCGCTGACCACAAGACTCTGAAATTATTTGTGAACTCCAAAGGGACTCAGAAGAAACACTTTAACACCTGGAAGTTAAACAGCCTCATGCTCAATAACCAGTGGGTCCGAGATGAAATCAAGGAGGAAATCAAAAGGTTCCTGGAAACAAATGACAATAAAGACACAAACTCTCAGAACTTATGGGACACAGCAAAAGCAGTACTGAGAGGAAAATTTATAGCTCTGCAAACACACATCAGGAAGGAAGAAGGAGCTTACCTGAGTAGCTTAATGACACAGCTAATAGAACTAGAAAATGCTCAACAAAAGGACCCAAGAATAGGAAGACAGAAGGAAATAACAAAGCTGAGAGCAGAAATCAATGAAGTGGAAACTCAAAAAACAATCCGAAAGATCAACGAAAGCAGAAGTTGGATCTTTGAAAAAATAAACAAGATTGATAGACCACTGGCAAACCTAACAAAGAAAGAGAGAGAGAGAAACTTGATAACTCGTATCAGGAATGAAAAAGGAGAGATCACTACTGATATGACAGAGATTCAAAGGGTAATCAGAAACTACTTTGAAAAACTCTACGCCACTAAAAATGAGAACCTGGAAGAAATGGATAAATTCTTGGACTCTTATAATCTTCCACGGTTGAAGGAAGAGGATGTAGCATATCTAAACACCCACATCACCATTGATGAAATTAAAACAGTAATCAAATGTCTGCCGAAAAACAAAAGCCCAGGTCCAGATGGATTCACTAATGAATTCTATCAAACTTTCCAAGAGGAACTACTGCCAATCTTGGCAAGACTCTTTCATGAAATTGAACAAACAGAAACACTTCCAAATAGCTTTTATGAAGCCAACATCACCTTGATACCTAAACAAGACAGAGACGCTACCAAAAAAGAAAATTACAGACCAATATCGCTGATGAATGCAGATGCAAAGATCCTCAACAAAATCCTGGCATATAGGATTCAATGCCTCGTTAAAAAGATCATCCACTATGATCAAGTAGGTTTCATCCCAGGAATGCAAGGCTGGTTTAACATCCGTAAATCTATCAACATAATACACAACATCAATAACAAGAAAAATAAAAACCACATGATCATATTAATAGATGCAGAGAAAGCATTTGATAAGGTCCAACACCCATTCTTGATCAAAACTCTCAGCAAGATGGGAATGGAGGGAACCTTTCTCAATATATTGAAGGCCATCTACCACAAGCCAGTGGCAAATATTATCCTCAATGGAGAAAAACTGATATCCTTCCCTCTAAATTCTGGCACAGGACAAGGCTGTCCTCTCTCACCACTCCTATTCAACATAGCACTGAAAGTACTTGCTATAGTGATTAGGCAAGAAAAGTATATCAAGGTAATCCAGATAGGAAAGGAAGAAGTCAAGCTCTCACTGTTTGCAGATGACATGATACTCTACTTAGAAAACCCTAAAGACTCTATCAAAAAGGTGCTAGAAACAATAGACTCATATAGCAAGGTGGCAGACTACAAAATTAACACACAAAAGTCAATAGCCTTTCTATACACCAATAGTAATAAGGAAGAAATGGACATTAAGAAAACAACCCCATTCACAATAGTGCCACACAAACTCAAATATCTTGGAATCAACTAGACTAAATATGTGAAGGACCTATACAAAGAAAACTATAAAAACTCTGCTCCAAGAAATAAGAGAGGACGCACGGAAATGGAAACGCATACCCTGCTCATGGATTGGCAGGATTAACATCATCAAAATGGCAATACTCCCCAAGGCATTATACAGATTTAATGCCATCCCTCTAAAGATACCCATGACATTCTTCAAAGAAGTGGATCAGACACTTTTGAAATTTATTTGGAACAATAAACACCCTCGAATAGCTAAAGCAATCATTGGGAAAAAGAATATGGGAGGAATTACTTTCCCCAACTTTAAACTGTACTACAAAGCAACAGTTATCAAAACAGCATGGTATTGGAATAAGGATAGGTCCTCAGATCAGTGGAATAGGTTTGAATACTCAGAAAATGTTCCCAAGACATACAACCACCTAATTTTTGATAAAGGAGCAGGAAATCCTAAATGGAGCAGGGAAAGCCACTTCAACAAGTGGTGTTGGCACAATTGGACAGCCACTTGCAAAAAATTGAACTTAGACCCCCAGATAACATCATGTACGAAGGTAAAATCCAAATGGATTAAAGACCTCGATATCAGCCCCAATACCATAAGATATATAGAACAGCACATAGGCAAAACACTCCAGGACATTACAGGCATCTTCAAGGAGGAAACTGCACTCTCCAAGCAAGTGAAAGCAGAGATTAACAGATGGGAATATATTAAGCTGAGAAGCTTCTGCACCTCAAAAGAAATAGTGCCCAGGATACAAGAGCCACCCACTGAGTGGGAGAAACTATTCACCCAATACCCATCTGATAAAGGGCTAATCTTCAAAATGTACAAGGCACTGACAGAACTTTACAAGAAAAAAACATCTAACCCTATCAAAAAATGGGGAGAAGAAATGAACAGACACTTTGACAAAGAAGAAATACATATGGCCAAAAGACACATGAAAAAATGTTCCACATCACTAATCATCAGGGAGTTGCAAATCAAAACAACAATGAGATACCACCTCACACCCCAGAGAATGGCACACATCACAAAGAATGAGAATAAACAGTGTTGGCGGGGATGTGGAGAGAAAGGAACTCTTATCCACTGCTGGTGGGAATGCTGTCTAGTTCAACCTTTATGGAAAGCGATATGGAGATTCCTCCAAAAACTGGAAATCGAGCTCCCATATGATCCAGCTATACCACTCCTAGGAATATAACCTAGGAACACAAAAATACAATACAAAAATCCCTTCCTTACACCTATATTCATTGCAGCACTATTTACCATAGCAAGACTCTGGAAACAACCAAGATGCCCTTCAACAGACGAATGGCTAAAGAAACGGTGGTACATATACACAATGGAATATTATGCAGCTGTCAGGAGAGATCAAGTCATGAAATTTTCCTATACATGGATGTAGACGGAATTTATTATGCTTAGTGAAATAAGTCAGAGATAGAGAGAAAAACGCAGAATGGTCTCACTCATCTATGGGTTTTAAGAGAATTGAAAGACACCCTTGTAATAATAATTTTCAGACACAAAAGAGAAAAGAGCTGGAAGTTCCAGCTCACCTCAGGAAGCTCACCACAAAGAGTGATGAGTTTAGTTAGGGAAATAACTACATTTTGAACTGTCCTAATAATGAGAATGTCTGAGGAAAATGTAGAGCCTGTCTAGAGTACAGGCGGGGGTCGGGTGGGGCGAAGGGAGACTTGGGACATTGGTGATGGGAACGTTGCACTGGTAATGGGTGATGTTCTTTACATGACTGAAACCCAAACACAATCATGTATGTAATTGAGGTGTTTAAATAAATTAAAAAAAAAAAAAAGCTCAACAGAAACAACTTAAGAATCATTGGAGTCCCAGAGACTGAGGAAAAAATTTTCCAGGAAGAATCAACGGTCAAGCACATCATTAAAGAGAAACTTCCAGAGCTAAAGAATATACATGAATAAATCCTGCATGCTCGAAGAGTATGAAAAAAAGAGACCCCAGATAAAATACCCCAAGACACATCCTAGTCACAATGACTAATCCCACAGATAGAAACAGAATTCTGAAAACAGCAAGATTAAAAAGGGAAATTACATTCAAGGGAGCATCCTTGAGATTTACAGCAGACCTGTCACCATAAACACTCAATGCCAGAAAGCAGTGGTGGGATATTGTGACAAGACTGAATGAAATGAATGCTTCACCTAGAATACTGTACCCAGGAAAACTCACTTTCCGGTTTGACAGAAGAATACATGGTTTCACAGACAAAAAGCAGCTCAGAAACTTTATAGACTCAAAACCAGTCTTAAGAGAAAAACTGAAAGACCTAATTTAAGACAAGACTAACCAAAAGACACACCAAATTTTAATATAAAGATGGCATTAAATGCCAGGACAATTCTTTCTCTCAATGTCACTGGACTAAATGTACCAGTTAAGAGACACAAAGTTGCTAAATGGATTAAAAACCTCAATCCAACCTTCTGCTGCCTACAAGAAATGCACCTGAATAGTCAGAACAAACATAGACTCAAAATAAAAGGTGGAGGAAAATTATCCAAGCAAACAACACCCATAAAAAAGCTGGAGTGGCCATACTAATATTAGATAATGCAATCTTTATACTCAGAAAGGTTTTAAGGGACAAAGATGGACATTTTATATTAATCATGGGGTATGTAGAGAGGGAAAAAATAACTCTCCTAAACATATATGCACCAAATGAGGGGCCAGCAAAATATTTAATACAACTGTTGACATATCTGAAAAATAATATCAATAACAACACAATAATTTTGGGGGAACTCAACACGGCTTTGTCAACACTGGATAGGTCAATCAGACTGAATCCCAACAAGAATATACTATGCCTGAGGAGAGAAATGGAAGAAAGAGGCCTAGTAGATATATATAGGACACGCCATCTCCAGAAACCTGGATACACATTCTTCTCCAATGTACATGGGACATTCTCCAGGATAGACTACAGGCTGGCACATAAAACATACCTCCATAATATCAAGAGGATAGAAATTTTGCAGGCTACCTTCGCTGACCACAAGGCTCTGAAATTATTTGTGAATTCCAAAGGGACACAGAAGAAAAACTTTAACACCTGGAAGTTAAACAGCCTCATATTCAATAACCAGTGGGTCCGAGATGAAATCAAGGATGAAATCAAAAGGTTCCTGGAAACAAGTAACAATAAAGACACAAACAATCAGAAGTTATGGGACACAGCAAAAGTAGAACTGAGAAAAAAATTTATAGCTTTGCAAGCACACATCAGGAAGTAAGAAGGGGCTTACCTGAGTAGCTTAATGACATAGCTAATAGAACTAGAAAGTGCACAACAGAAGGACCCAAAAATAGGGAGGCAGAAGGAAATAACAAAGCTGAGAGCAGAAATCAACAAAGTGGAAACCCAAAAACAATCCGAAAGATCAACAAAAGCAGAAGGTGGTTCTTTGAAAAAATAAACAAGATTGATAGACCACTGGCAAACCTAACAAGGAAAGAGAGAGAGAGAAACTTGATAACTCGTATCAGGAATGAAAAAGGAGAGATCACTACTGATATGACAGAGATTCAAGTAGGTTTCTTCACAGGAATGCAAGGCTGGTTTAACATCCATAAATCTATCAACATAATACACAACATCAACAACAAGAAAAATAAAAACCACATGATAATATCAATAGATGTAGAGAAAGCATTTGATATGGTCCAACACCCATTCTTGATCAAAACTCTCAGCAAGATCGGAATGGAAGGAACCTTTCTCAATATAGTTCAGGCCATCTACCACAAGCAAGTAGCAAATATTATTTTCAATGGAGAAAAACTGAAAGCCTTTTTTCTAAATTCTGGCACAAGACAGGGCTGTCCTCTCTCACCAGTCCTATTCAACATAGCACTGAAAGTACTTGCTATAGCAATTAGGCAAGAAAAAGATATCAAGGGAATCCAGATAGGAAAGGAAGAAGTCAAGGTCTTGCTGTTTGCAGATGACATGATACTCTACTTAGAAAACCCTAAAGTCTCTATGAAAAAGCTTCTAGAAACAATAGACTCATATAGCAAGGTGGCAGGCTACAAAATTAACACACAAAAATCAATGGCCTTTCTATACACCAATAGTAATATGGAAGAAATGGACAGTAAGAAAACAACCCCATTCACAATAGTGCTACCCAAACTCAAATATCTTGGACTCAACTTGACTAAAAATGTGAAGGACCTATACAAAGAAAACTATAAAACTCTGCTCCAAGAAATAAGAGAGGACACGCAGAAATGGAAGCACATACCCTGCTCATGGATCAGCAGGATTAACTTCATTAAAATGGCAATACTTTCCAAAGCATTGCACAGATTTAATGCTATCCCTCTAAAGATACCCATGACATTCTTCAAAGAAGTGGATCAGGCACCTTTGAAATTTGTTTGGAACAATAAACACCCTAGAATAGCTAAAGCATTCATTGGGAAAAAGAATATGGGAGGAATTACTTTCCCCAACTTTATACTTTACTACAAAGCATTATTTATCAAAACAGCATGATATTGGAATAAAGACAGGTCCTCAGATCAGTGGAATAGGCTTGAATACTCAGAGCAATAGTTATCAAAATTCCCCAGACATGCAATCACCTAATTTTTGATAAAGGAACAAGAAGTTCTAAATGGAGCAAAGAAAGCCTCTTCAACAAGTGTTGTTGGCAAAACTGGCTAGCCACTTGCAAAAAAATTGAACTTACACCCCAGCTAACATCATGTACAAAGGTAAAATCCAAATGGATGAAAGACCTCGATATCAGACCCGAACCATAAGATATATAGGACAACACATAGGCAAAACACTCCAGGACATTGAGACTACAAGCATCTTCAATGAGGAAACTCACCCTCCAAGCAAGTGAAAGCAGAGATTAAAGATGGGAATATATTAAGCTGAGAAGCTTCTGCACCTCAAAAGAAATAGCGCCCAGGATACAAGAGCCACCCACTGAGTGGGAGAAACTATTCACCCAATACCCATCAGATAAAAGGCTAATCTCCAAAATATACAAGGCACTGACAGAACTTTACAAGAAAAAAACATCTAATCCCATCAAAAATTGAGAAGAAGAATTGGACAGACACTTTGACAAAGAAGAAATACAAATGGCCAAAAGACACATGAAAAAATGCTCCACATCACTAATCATCAGGGAGATGCAAATCAAAACAACTATGAGGTACCACCTCACACCCCAGAGATTGGCACACATCACAAAGAATAAAAACAAGCAATGTTGGTGGGGATGTAGAGAAAAAAGAACTCTTATCCACTGCTGGTAGGAATGCCATCTAGTTCAACCTTTCTGGAAAGCGATATGGAGATTACTCCAAAAACTGGAAATCGAGCTCCCATACAATCCAGCTATACCACTCCTAGGAATATACCCTAGTAACACAAAAATACAATAAAAAACATCCCTTCCTTGCATCTATATTCATTGCAGCACTATTTACCATAACAAGACTCTGGAAACAACCAAGGTACCCTTCAATATATGAATGGCTAAAGAAACTGTGGTGCATATAGACAGCTGTCAGGAGAGATGAAGTCATGAAATTTTCCTATACATGGATGTACACGGAATCTATTATGCTGAGTAAAATAAGTCAGAGAGAGAGAATAATGCTGAATTATATCATTCATCTTTGGGTTTTAAGAAAAATGAAAGATATTTCTGCAATAATAATTTTCAGACAGAAAAGAGAGAAGGGCTGGAAGTTACAGCTCACCTCATCTCAAACAGGGATGAGTTTAGTTAGAGAAATAACTACATTTTGAACTATCCTAATAATTAGAATGTATGTGAAAAATAGAATACAGGTGAATGTTGGGTGGGGAGTAGGGAGATTTGGGACATTGGTGATGAGCATGTTGCACTGGTGATGTGTGGTGTTCTTTACATGACTGAAACCCAAACACAGTCATGTATGTAATCAAGGTATTTAAATAAAATATATTTAAAAAAGAATAGATATCTAAAATTGGATATTGGTGGCTCCATTCTTTTTGCACTGAAAATACTCCATTTTGTTTTCAGAAGTCTATAACCTCAAAACATTCCTACCACTCATGAACGTAAAGTTTTTGCTACACCCTTGCAAATAACTGCATTACCTTGGTATATACCATTGTCACTTTGATCATGTATCCCTCATACTCTGTGATAAATGTTTCTCTTCATTGTTTTTTAATATAATTTTTATTTTGTTCATAGTGGCTTACATATTGTTGACAATAATAGTTTTAGGTACATATCAACATAAAATCAGAGGGATTTCCATTACCGACTTGTCCTCCCTACACCTCCGTTCCCGTACTACCTCCCATATCCTCCCTCCTCACCCCCAGGGTTGCCAGAATAAATGGTCTCCTCTGTGCCTAGCTTACTACTTAGTGGTCTTATACCTGTTTGGTCTTGGTACCTCCCTTATTTCCCCCTCTAACTGGGTGGCGGGACTAGATAGTTCAAGTTATGTAGTTTTGTTTGAAGAAGAGAAAAGTAATAAACTGGGATAAAAATCAAATACGCCAAAAATGGGCAGAGTTCTTCTAGAGGCTCTCATCATACGTTTGAGAGATGAAGGGGAAACAGAGTTGGAACACCCCAAAAGTACAAAAAGAAGTGTCAAATAAAATATCCAATGAGCACTCCAACAATAATGATAAGCACCACATAAAAGCCATGGTCTTCAAATAAAAAAACATGACAGAGCACATAAAGAAAGAAAAGAAGAAAATAAATAAATAAATAAATATAAATGGAGAGAACAACTTCAATAACCTCACCAAAACAAAGAAATCGACAAAAGCTAGATATATAAATAAAAAATAAAATAAATTGTTTTGTGCTTTTTTTGCTTTTTTTTTTCCTCCTGCACAGGCACAGTAAATATTGAGGTCATTCAAAAAGGAATTCCCTTGGCCTAAGAGATACAGGGTTTCTCCACCCTTGGAATATATTGTCATGGGATTAACTATAGAATCCATTCAGGTTCATTTACTCTCTCCTTGGTGCATTTTGTGGTATTTGGAAGACTTCTGCTCCGTCCTGGGTGATAAAATCAGTCCTCTGCATCTAGAGATCTCGGCATCTGCACAGGTCAAGGAGAGGAGCTTATGATGAAGTCTTTCTTTGTGGTTCTAGAAATTCTGTTCCCTCAGTGTCATTTTAATCCGTCTTCTGTGGTTGGTGGACTTGGTCTGCGCACCCACGTGGAGCGGCCCCAGGGGAATGCACTCACCCTGGGGACAGATGTGTGGGATGGCGGACGCAGAAGTCTCTGCGCGTCCAGGTGAAGCGGCCACAGGGCACTGCACTCGGAGCGGCCACAGGGCACTGCACTCACCCTGGGGACAGGCGCGTGGGGTGGCGGATGCAGGGGTCTCTGCGCACCCACATGGAGCGGCCCCAGGGGAATGTACTCACCCTGGGGACAGGTGCGTGGGGTGGCAGACGCAGAAGTCTCTGCGCGCCCAGGTAGAGCGGCCTCAGGGCACTGCACTCACTCTGGGCACAGGCGCGTGGGGTGGCGGTCGCGGGGGTTTCTGCGCGCCCACATGGAGCTGCCCCAGGGTAATACACTCAACCTGGGGGCAGGCACGGGGTCTTCTTCATTGTTTTTTAAACCATTGAAATAAATTTCTTCATGGAAATATGTATATTTCCTTTTTTGGGGGGGCACACCCGTTTGATGCTCAGGGGTTACTCCTGGCTAAGCACTCAGAAATTGCCCCTGGCTTGGGAGACCATATAGGATGCCAGGGGATCGAACCACAGTTCTTCCTAGGCTAGCACTTGCAAGGCAGACACCTTACCCCTATTGCCATCTCACCGGCCCCAATATATTCTTTTTTTTGATTGGTGATACTGATATTTTTAGTGATGAGCTTTGTGAGTACTTTATAGATTCAGGAAGTTAGTTCTTAATCTAAAGCATTGTATGCATAGTACTTTTTCCAATCAATAGGATGCCTTTTAGTTTCTTTTCTAGTGAAAAAAACTTTTTATCTTTCACACAGTCCTATGTGTTTATTTTGGTTTACTTATCTTTTTGCCAGTGGGATTCATTAATGACATCTTTTAAGTTCAGTTACTTGAAGTTCTGCCCAGATATCCTTCATATATTTTGTTGATTTTTTGTCTAATTATTTGTGTTAAGTATGAATTTTGAGGCATTTTTCTGTATGGTGTTTTATAGATTCACTGTTACTTTTGCACAAGATAGTATCTTGTGTTCTCCATTTAATTTATCCAACTAATTTGTCTTATATTAACATATATCTGAGAATTTGTTACTATGATTTCAAATTTGATCCACTGTCAGGCATTCCATCTTTATTCTAATAAAATACTGCTTTGTTTAAAAAGCAGTTTTTATGGTATGGTTTAAAGTAAGATAAATCAACACATTACAACTTATCTTTTACAAGAATGGTTTTGGTACTATGTGGATTTGTAGACTACCATGCAAATTTTAGTAAAGTTTGTTCTAATTTCATTTAAAATGTCATAAGCATCCTGATGAGAGTTTTTAAATTGTATGTTATTTGGTTAAACTAGACTTTTTGACTCTACTGATTTTCCAATTCATGAGCATAGTAAACTTCAACTATATTGATGAGAGTTTTCTAAATTTGTATGTTAGTTTGATTACACTAGACTTTTTGAATTTATTTATTTTCCAATTCATGAGCATAATGAACTAACTCACTAGTGAAGCATCTTACTTGGACTTTGTTCTTTGTGAAATTCTTTATTACTATTTCAATTTCCTTACTCGATATTGGCATGTGTGGGTTTTTTACTTCTTTTTGATGGTGTCTTGAAAAGTTGTGTTTCAAAAATTCATTCATTTGTCTAGGTTCTCCAGCTTGGTGGCACAGAGTTTTTGACATTGCCTCTGATGATTATTGAAATTTAAAGCTGTACATTCTAATTTATCACCATTAATAATGCATCCTTATTACTATGTTGGTTTTATTTTTCTTCATGTGAGTCTAGCTACATGTCTGTATATATAATTTTTGTCTTTAAGATTAAGCTCCTGGTTTCATAATCTGTTCATGTGTTTTCTGCTATTTGTGGTTCACTTCTATTCTCAGTTTTAAATTGGTATTCACCTATATACTTCTAGTTAGTAAAATTATTTTATTCTACTGTTAAACAATTAGATAAATTTTAAATCAGTTAAATGAATAGTATTTGAGCAGTTTTCCCAGTCAAATAATTCAATTAGTAAACAATGACATGATTGTTTCAACTTTGATTTATGCAAATTTTGCAATTTAATAGAACATTAAAACATACAGTTCTTTTGACATTATCTTTAAATTAGAGGAACAAAATTCGGGGTTAGAGTGGTGGTGTCTGCCTTGCTAGCCTAAGATGGACTGTGGCTAGATCCCCTGGTGTCCCATATGGTCCTCCAAGCCAGGAGTGATTTCTGTGCCCATAGCCAGGAGTAATGCCTGAGCACCACAGGTGTGGCCCAAAAACCAAAAAAAGAGAAAGAGAGAGAGAGAGAGAGAAACTAAATTCATTATGATGAAATTTTTAAAATATTTTTAATATTATTGATGTAAAATATAATAGCAAACAGTGGAAAATGTAACAAGTAAGGCATTTCCAAAATCTATGCAAAGTTTCCTAACATTCTCATTATTGTACACAATAATAATTGTACAATATCTTAAAAGTACTTTCAATTTTTGCTTTTATTTATTATCAAATTGGTGGCAACACATTTATATAGTGACTATTCATAATTATTAATCAACTTTTATGAGTAATTTTTCTGATAATCACAATTGATTATGTATATGAAAATGTGTTCTGTGGTAGTAGATTTTTTATAATTATTTTGCACTTAATCTACTGCTCATTTTTATCCCAGATGAATTTCAATGGTATATCTTTCATCTTCCTTTGGAATATTATGTCAAATCTTTCACTTTGATTCACAGTGATATGATTTTTCCAGTCACCAATGGTACCTAATGTGAAAAGAACAGGTACATTACGTGGTTCTCTCAAGGCAAAAATTTCCCCAAGACACCTTATTCTCCTTTCTAACAAAATATATTAGCTGCTCATTGTCAATTAGGCTTAATAATTTACTTTCCTCACATAAGTATGTCAAATTTTTTATCACTTAAAGTACAAAAACTATCATCTAATTATTAACCTACTTTAGAGAAAAATGTATGTAAGTTTAACATTTTAAAATGTATTTTACTAAATTCCATACAAAGTACATGACATGATGATATGGTTGAATGTAATATAATTTTTACCAATGCGTGCAATTAAGTAATACTTTTAAATACAATGAATTTAATATTCCTTAATTGTACTATTTTATATATTATCTCAATATTTTGAAGTTTTAAAACTGTAAGCAAGAACACAAATATAAAAGCAATAAACTTTTGTTCAAGGTGGTTTCCAGAGTTATTTTCACAGCAGATTTACAGGGAAATGGAATTAATAACATAAAAGGTTCATGAAATAATTGAATATTTGGTTATTACTTTTTTGGTTTCAGAATTTATAATATTGGGGGTTGGAGTGGTGGCACAAGCAGTAGGGCATTTGCCTTGCACATGCTAACCTAGGAAGGACTGTGGTTTGATCCCCTGCTGTCCCATATGGTCCTCCAAGCCAGGAGCGATTTCTGAGCATATATTCAGGAGTAACCCTGAACATCACTGGGTGTGCTCCCCAGAAAAAGACAGAATTAACAATTTTGTATCAAGTTTGTTATAATTGTTTCACTGTAGAAAATGTCAGGGATGAAATACAGTAATTTTTCTCCTATACAAAAGCTAATGAATATGAGTATATTTTAATTTTAAACACACTTGAGGCAACATATTGTGAGTTTTTATGATATGCAATTATTACATTTCAAAGTGCAAGATTCTTTCTCGCTGAATTTATGGCAAGTTAACTATAGTTTATAAAATATCTTGAAATAAAATTGTAATTACATTTAAAATAAAACTAAAGCATAACTTTGAAAGTAATATTAAATTACTATAAGAGAATACAGAATTAGTTCACAGTGTCCTCATTCTCCTGATCTTAACTATTTTAAGTAAGACATGCAGGCGTATTTTAAAATATAAGATCCTATAGAAAATGAAGATGTATCATCCTTTGAATTATGAAAAATAAGAATACTAACTATAGAAAACTGACTTTGACAACCATGACTGGGCAGAACTTACCTTGAGACCATTAAGGAAAACCCTACCCTAGGCTGTAGCCCAGGACTCTTACAAAAAGCAAGATTTCTTAATACAGAGGCCCAATTTTGACAATAGAGACTGAGCAGAACCTTTGGAACCATAATTTCCTAGACTTCGGCTTAGGGAACGAGCAAAAATATGGAGCACATGATACAGAAAACTGAACACACCAACAATGATGGAACAGAACCTCTAGAACCCTAAAGACTCTATCCTAGGCCTTGTCCTAGGGCCTGCACAAATACGAAGATTGCTAGCTACAGTGGCCTGATTTTTTCATCCATAACCGAGAGGAAAGTTTCCTGACACCACAAAAAATCCCTGGGATATGGCAATGAGTATGCATGGAGCCAGTGGTTGTTCCCATGACAATATGCTTCAAGAGTGGAGAAACCCTGAATCTCTTAGGCCACAGGAATTTCCCTCCTTCCCCAATACTTACTGTGCCTATGCAAAAAAAAAAAAGTGGGGGGAACACCAAACCCTGCCACTCCAGCATTCCTTTTTCTTGTTTTGTTTTGTTTTGTTTTGTTTGTTTTTGATATTATTTTCCTTCTCCTTTTTCTTCCACTTTTTTCTTTCTCTTTCACTCTTGTAGATATTATTTGGTGATTTTTTTTTAGTAGGCGATACCAAATTTTTCTTCTCTTTTCCTTAACCTTTTTACCTCCAACAGAATAGCATAACTTGAATCATTCAGCCTCATAAATTGAGGGGGGAAATGATGATACCAGGACCAGTCATATGAATATGTAGTGAAAATAAAAAATGACCAGACTGGAACACCAAACCCTAAGTCAATGACAGAATAGATACCCAATCTACAACAAGCTGTAAAGTGGAGACCAGTTACACTAGTATTCTTGGGGGTAAAGGAGGAAGATTTGGGAGACATGCTGGGAACAGGAGTGGAGGGAGAAGAACATTGGCGGTGGGTATGCCCTTCATTCATTGTCACTATGTACCATAAATCTGTGTAATGCACTTCAGTCACAATAAAAAAAAATAAATAAGGGAAGAAAGAATGAGCTCTGATTTTAGGTTCTTTAATCAATTGGTGTTTCTTAGAATAATATTTTGTAAAATTTGCAGGCTATATATTTGGTTTTCAGTAAGGGTCTAAATTGTTATACTTGAAGAAGTATGTGAAAATATATTTTGTTTATATGTTTATTTTTTATTATTTAATCTAAATATTTAGGATTCAGGAGAACTCTCAATACCTATGCTTCTCTAAATCACTGAGTATTACCTTTGCGCAAGAAATGCCCATGATTGTTTTTTGTCCCAATTTCATTTCTGAGTATGTCGTTATAATTTGCTCGTGGATCAGATTTCATATTCTTAAATGTAGCTTGCTTCACAACAGCATCTATATCATCTTCACTCAGTTCTTTCCCAAGAAAATTACAAAATTTTTTCACAGTACTTCTGAGATCCTGAAAGAAGTTTGAGTGTAAAGACATAGTAAATTTATAAGAAATGAATAAGATACATGTTAGCACCTCTATTAAATTTTGGAAAAGCAAACTTCTTGGTCTGATTCTGAGTCTACAGCTTAACAAAGGTCTATTGTATTTTACTATTATCTAGAAAGGCAAGCAATTTAGTTGTCAGTTTTGCTAGAGCTTCAACTTAAATTTAAAATTAAACACAGGGAACTGAGCTCTCAGGATTCTGACTGCAGGTACGAGTGGATAAACCCACAAAAACTTTTTAACCCCTACTTGGCTTTGGATACTGCAGACTCTTTTGAGGGTCACACCTGGAGCTACTTCCTGATTAATCTATGGGTTTTAAGGAAAATAAAAAACATTTTTGTAATAATTCTCAGAGACAATATAGATGAGAGCTGAAAGCTCCAGCTCACAATATGAAGCTCACCACAAAGAGTGGTGAGTGCAGTTAGAGAAATAACTACACTTTCACTAACATAACAATGTGAATGAATGAGGGAAGTAGAAAACCTGTCTCAAATACAGTCAGGGGGGCAGGTAGGGAGGTGGGAGTTTTGGACCATGGTGATAGGAATGTCATACTGGTAAAGGGGGCTTTTCGAAATATGACTGAAACCCACCTATAATCATGTTCGTAATCAAATTTTATAAATAAAGCATTAATAAAGAAAAAAATTAAAACAAAGGGGATTGAGTCGGCTTCCTTTACATTTGGAAATAAACACACTAAGAGGTATAACTATTAAGGTATTAAACATACAAAGAAAATACATGTTCTCACTAAATCTTTTGAGTTGGTCTTGGGGGATTTTCTTCCAACACTGTGCTTTTATTGAGTTTGAGATATGGTTTGCAGTAGTAAGGGATTAGGTTGTGTCTTTGATTTGGGGTCCTTCTGGAGTAGAGTCTGGTAGCATACAACAGTTCACATTGGGGGTGGGAGGGCCGCATAAAATGAGTCTGAAAGAGTGGTGGATACAGTTTCTTGCCAAGGAGAGAGATGTGGTGCTGAGAGGGTGTTCCTTTGCTTTGGGAGCTGAGTAGCAGCTTACTGAGGCAGCGGGATGATTTTGGTTCCTAAACAGTTAAGAACTGGGGCTAGAGAGGTTTATATAGAGAATAGGGAGACATAATGGATCAGAATTGAGGGGGTGAGAGGATACAAGGATTTTTGAATGGAGGAGGGCAAGAAAGAACATATAACTGGGGCTATATATAATATGGCTTGGATTGTTTTCAATATAGATTAGGCAAACATGCCTAAATCTTCTTCTCCTTCTTATTCTTCCTCTCATCCTCTTCCTGCTCCTCCTCCCCTCCTTCTTCTTTTACTTCTTCTTCTCTTCCTCTTTTTCCTCCTCTCCTCCTCCTCTTCTCCTTCTCCTCCTTTTCCTCCTCCTTCTGCCTTTTCTTCTCCTGCCTCATCTCCTCCTCCTCTTCTCCTCCTCCTCCTCCTCTTCTCCTCCTCCTCCTCCTCCTCTTCTCCTCCTTCTCCTCCTCCTCCTCTTCTTCTTCTTCTTCTTCTTCTTCTTCTTCTTCTTCTTCTTCTTCTTCTTCTTCTTCTTCTTCTTCTACCAGAATTTAGAGGGAAGGCTTTTAGTTTTTTTCCACTGAGGACAATAGTTGCCATTGGCCTGTGGTAGATGGCCTTAACTATATGGAAAAAGGTTCCTTTTATTCCCATGATGCTGAGAGTTTTTATCAAGAATGGGTGTTGAAACTTATCAACAGCTTTCTCTGCATCTATTGATATGATCATGTGATTTTTATTTTTCTTGTTGTTGATATTATGTATTATGTTGATAGATTTATGTATGTTTACCATCCTTGCATTTCTTAGTGCCTGACCTTCTTGATGAGGCATTAAATCCTATTTGCCAGGATTTTGTTGAGGATCTTTGCATCTGTGTTCATCAGGAATTTTGATCTGAAATTTCTTTTTTAGTAGCATCTCTGTCTGGTTTTGGTATCCAGGTAATGTTGGCTTTGTAAAAGCTATTTGGAAGTGTTCTTATTTTTTTCAATTTCATGAAAAAGCCTGGCCAGGATTGGTAGTACTTACTCTTGAAATGTTTAAAAAAAAACTTCATTAGTAAATTCATCTGGACCTAGGCTTTTGTTTGGGGGCAGATATTAGATTACCATTTTAATTTCCTCAATAGTGATGCGGTGTTTAGATATGCTACATCCTCCTTATTCAACCATGGAAGGTTATAAGAATCCAAGAATTTATCCATTTCTTCCAGGTCCCTTTATAATTCACATCCAACTTCAGAGTCTGATGGTCAGTGAAGGTAGCCAAATTTCTATCCTCTTGATATTATGGAGGTTGCCAGCATGGGGTCTATCCTGTAGACCACATGTACTCATATACATTGGAGAAAAATGTGTATCCAGGTTTCTGGGGATAGAGAGACCTATATATATATATATATATATATATATATATATATATATATATATATATATATATATATATATATATATATATGTATATATATATATATTAGGTCTCTTTCTTTCATGTCTTTTTGGTATTAGTATATTTTTGTTGGGTTTCAGTCTGGTTGACCTATCAAGTGTTGACAGGGCCATGTTGTGGTCTCCCACAATTATTGTGTTATTATTGTTATTCTCTTTCAAATTTGTCAATAATTGTATTAGATACTTTGCTGGTCTGTCATTAGTTGCATATATTTTTAGTAGTGCCATTTTTTCCTGTTGCCCATATCCCTTGATTAGTACTAAGTGTCCAACTTTGTCCCTTACAACTATTCTGAGTCTAAAGTTTGTGTCCTCTAATATTAATATGGCTACTCCAGCTTTTTTAAGGATATTGTTTACTTTGATGATTTTTCTCCAGCCTTTGATTTTGAGTCAATGTTTGTTCTGACTCTTTAGGTGTGTTTCTTGTAGGCAGCAGAATGTTGGATTTATCTTTTTGATCCATTTATCCACTCTGTGTCTCTTTACTGGTGCATTTAGTCCATTGATGTTGAGGAAGATGATTGTCATGGGATTTAATATTATCTTTTTCTATAAGTTTGCTGTGTCTTTTGGTTTGTGTTGTCTTTAAGTAGAACTTTCAGCTTTTCTTTTAAGGCTGGTTTTGCATCTGTAAATTTTCTGAGCTGTTGCTTATCCGTGAAGTTTTATATTCTTCCTTAAAACCCAAATGTGAGTTGAGCTGGGTGCAGTATTCTAGGTGAAGCATTCATTTCATTCAGTTACAATATCTCACTACTGTCTTCTGGCTTTAAGAGTTTCTTGTGACATATCTGCTGTAAATCTTAAGGATGTTCCTTTGAATGCAATTACCCTTTTTTGATCTTACTGCTTTCAATATTCTATCTGAATCTGTGGGATTTGTCATTGAGACTAGGATGTGTCTTGGGGTGCTTTTCTTCAGGTCTCTTCTAGCTGGTACTTTTCGGGCATACAGGATTTGGTTGCATGCCATATGTAGCTCTGGGTGTTTCTCTGTAATGATGTCTTTGAACATTGATGCATCATAAGGATTTTCTTCCTGGGTCTCTGGGACTCCAATGATTCTTATTTTGTATCTGTTGAATTTGTCAAAGACTTCTGTTTTCATCTGTTCATGTTCTTTGAGTGTTTTTTTTTTCATGTTTGATCATTTGCTTTAAGGTTCTTTTCCAATTTCTTCCGCTGTATTGAGTTATTCTGCATCTCATCTTCAGCTCGCTGATTCTGTCCTCAGCAGCTATTACTCTGTTTGAAAGGCTTTGCATTGAGTTTTTAATTTCATCTACTGAATTTTTCAGTCCTATTATTTCAGTTTGGAATTTTCTGATTGTGTTCTTTTCAACTTGATCTATTCTTTCTTTGAGTTCTATGAACATCTTCCACATTAGTACTCTAAACTCCTTTTCTGAGATGTTAACTATGTGGTTGGCATTATCTGGGACATCAGAGCTGCCATCTTTTTTCTTATGCATGCTGTTGTCTGGCATTGTTTTCCCATTGCCACAGTTTTAGCACGACTTTTACTATGTGCGGTGGTGGGATTCATGGACTTGGAGAATTTCTCAGCAGCGGAGCAAAGTAGAGCAGCCGTGCTCCTCTCTAGTTGGTGAACAATAATGGAATGAAGTTGATAAAGTTAACTGGGGTCTCTATAAGCAGTCTCCCGCAGGGATCAGAAAGCCAAAAATGGATGGGTGCAGCGACTTTTTAAATGCACCAGCAGGAGATGGGGTCACCTTTGGGTTGGGACCCCCTACTTGGTCGGTGAACAATGATGGAATGATGTTGATAAAGTTCGCTGAGGTTTCTCTCAGCAGTCTCCAGCAGGGATCAGAAAGCCCCCCTTTATTTTAATTTAATTTTTTTTTTTGCTAGTTTTGATTCTGCTTAGTATGAAATTCTAGTTGAAAATTCTTGCTTGGGATGAAAAGCTCAGGTCAAAACCAGGTCACAAAGATTGTATAGCTTGTCATTTTTACCCCCAAATGCACCAACAATATAAAATGGTATTTTTCTTTTTTGCAAAGACACACTAAAATGAGAAATCTTAAGTATAAAAACAAGTTCTTATCTACTTATCTACTAAATATAAAACACCATAAAATTTATAAGACGCACATTGTTTTTAGATGCTCTCCTCTTCTGCACTCAGGCTTCTGCTCCAGGTGGTATTTGCTCCATAAGACCCCGTTGGGGTTGGGAGTGTGTATTATGGTATATAAAATGCAGTATATGGTCTATTAGTCTTTTACAAATTCTGGGGTCTCTTTTGGTTGGTACTCTTCGGGCATGCAGGATTTGATCACATATATTCTTTAGCTCTGGAAGTTTCTCTTTAATGATGTTCTTGACCGTTGATTCTTCCTGGAAATTTTCTTCCTGGGTCTCTGGGACTCCAATGATTCTTAAGTTGTTTCTGTTGAGCTTATCATAAACTTCTATTTTCATCTGTTCCCATTCTTTGACTAATTTTTCCATTGTCTGCTCATTTGCTTTAAGTTTTTTGTCCAATCTCTCCTGCTGTATGAAATTGTTATGTATCTCATCTTCCACAGCACCAAGTCTATTCTCAGCTTCTGATACCCTGTCCCAGAGCTTATCCATTTTGTCATTCACTTCGTTTACTGACTTTTTCAGTCCTGTTAGTTGACATGTTATTTCAGTTTGGAGTTTTGTGATTTCTGTCTTCATATTTTCTTGGTTCTTATTAGTGTTCTGTTCAACTCGATCCATGGTTTCTTGGAGTCCGTTGAGCATCTTCCATATTGCTAGTCTAAAGTCCTTATCTGAGAGGTTGATTAGTTGGTTGGTCATTATCTGGTCCTCAGAATTGTCATCTTCATTCTCTATGTCTGATGCTGGCCTGCGTTGTTTCCCCATTGTCACACTTGTATTGTGGGTTTTTCTACGTGTTGTGGTGGTATTCATTGTCTATATGATGCAGGCAGCACACTCCTCTGGCTCCTCCCTTTCTGGATAGGCTGACTTGCCTCTAAGGGAGGGGAGTCCTCCGTGGATGAAGCCTCACACTGGGTCAAATCTTAGGCCCGAGCATGCAACAGAGAAGACAGTCCGGAGAGAAATGTTTGCTTCTGTGATATAGCACCATTCTTAGTGTAATTTTTCCTTCTTGTTGCAATGGTGTTCTTTCCTTAGAAAGAGTGCATGGCCGCTCCGCTTTGCTACGCGGCCATGCTCCGCTGGAGCCTCTTTTTGCCCCACTCGCAAGAGTTTCACGCAAGAGGACAGTAGACAGACATAGACAGGTCACACTCACAGTTTTTCACAGTTGGGCCCCACTGGGCTGGTGTACTTTCGTGGATTTTCCCCGCCTGGTGTCACACACAGGGAGCCGGCTTTTTCAAAGTCTTGCCGGTTTTCATGCTCTGTAGTCCCTCCCTGAAAATGGCCTCTGGGCGAGCGAGTTTTCTGGAGCCTCTTTTTGCCCCACTCGCAAGAGTTTCATGCAAGAGGACAGTAGACAGACATATACAGGTCACACTCACAGTTTTTCACAGTTGGGCCCCACTGGGCCAGTGTACTTTCGTGGATTTTCCCCGCCTGGTGTCACACACAGGGAGCCGGCTTTTTTCAGTCTTTTACAAATTAGCCACGAACTTGACATGGATTAAAGACAGTCTCTTCACAAAACAGTGTTGGAACAATTGGATAATCACATGTAAGAAACTACAGATAGATCTATATCTCATACCTTACATAAAAGTCTATCCAAAGTGGATTTAGGCCATTGAGATCATACCCAAATCCATAAAATTTATTGAGAAAACCATAGGCAGGACATTCCAAAACTAGACCTCATGATGATAGGAACAAATGGCAAGGACTATTGAATCAAACTAAAAATTTTATATATGGCACAAGAAACATGGGGTAAAACCAAAAGAAAGCTAACTGATTGGGAGAAATTTTTTGTATTCAATAATCAGACAAAGGTTTGATATCTAGGATATACAACCTTTCACTATGATTAACTCTACAAAACAAAAAAAAAACTTTATCAAAAGCAGGGGAGAAAATAAATAGATTCTTCACTGAGGAAGACCAACAGATGGCAAGAGGCACATGAAAAAATGCTCATCATCACATCATTAGGGAAATCCATATCAAGCAAAATGATATATCATCTTACACCATTGAGGTTGGCACATATTAAACACACTGGAATAATCTATGTTGGTGTGGCTGTTGTGAGAAGAACTCATTTACCTAAGTACCTGATTATTCACTCTTGTTTTATTGCCTTTTTGCATTTGACTCCAGAGTGTCCTCCTAGCTCTCAATTAAGTTTATATATGTATGTGTATACATATATTTGTTAAAATGACCTAGAAATGTGAGCCAGTACTTTTCTCTATCATATTGCATAAAACTGAATACATAATTGTTACTATAAATGTGTACCAGAAGAAGAAAATTCTGAAGGAGTCCTGTAATTAAGGAAAGAGAGGCATTCAGTACAAAAGTAGGCTGTGAAGTTATTAGGTATTTAAGAAAAATGTCGGTCATTGGTACAAAGATAAGAATTTCAAAGAAGTATTTAAAATATTTTACATACCATCTTCATTTCCTCATATGACATGAACAAAATATTAAATTTATGTCTGTGTTCATACCAGCCTTTGATGTGATCAAACCAAAGGCTTCCTAGCACTGTGGAGAAAATCATAAGTAGCAAGTTAATATGTTGAACATTTTTAGCAGCAGCCTCTACCTTTTCTAATGAAACCACCATTACCTGACAACTGTACTTCCTTAAAATTATTATTGGTGGAAAGTATTACAAAACAACTAAAATCTATCTTGTTATCCTACTCTTTATGTACAAGGCAGTGGAAAATAATAATCTTAAAGAACAAATTATGGGATTAATAATATTCCTAGTATAGAAATAAACAATGTCTCTTTTTTCATCTTCCACCATAAAACACATCATCCTTTATGCTTTTTTAATTGAAATCTATGATAAAATTCAGTTATCTGTAATGAAATATAACTGAATATAATCTCAGTGATTGACATCTCCAGTTCTATAGTCAACAAGCCACTTAAATATTTTCTCTATTTTAAAGTGAAAACAATACATACGATATGATTCCTGCATAGATTCTGACTGTTAAAATGATACAATGACCCTAAAAATAAATATGCACAAATGGTGCATCTGCTTTAGGATATAAATAGGTCAAATGACTAGATCACTGAAATTTCTCTTATTTTCACTCAAAATACTACTTCAATAGCCATGCAACTTTTAGGCATTCACCGAAGTGGTTCTGATGAAAGAAAATATCACTTGGTAGAAGGAAAAACTGTCATAAAATAATAATAATAATAATAATAATATCTGAATCCCTATCATGAATCCCTAATACTATGATACTTCATATAATGAGATATCTTACCATCCAAAATATTTATTAGTTTGCAAATAAACTCTGATTAGTAAATTTATTTAAATAATACATTTAATTACCTTTTCCATCTAGAAAATGCTGAATAAAATTATCCAAATTTTCTTGTGTTTCAAATGCTGCCACCAAATTTGAATAGTGGAAAAATGAGGTGATAACATCTTTAGGATTTCTGTAGATGTAAATGATCTGCAGGAAAAATAAGAAACAACTATAATATTTTGGACTGCATGCACAGTTTCTTAAACACAAATAATATGAAATAAATGCATGATAATTTTATTTCATGATGGAAATTTAAATATTTGCAATTTTGTCTATTTCACAAATTGGATAATAGTAAATCACATAGCTTTTCACATGTTTAAGAACATAGGATAAAATTCTTAATGTGAAATTTTTATATGAACTTTATTGACATTAGAAATTATTTCCTGGGGTGGGAGAGATAGCATGGAGGTAGGACGTTTGCCTTGCATGCAGAAGGTGGGTGGTTCAAATTCTGGCATCCCATATGGTCTCCCGAGCCTCCCAGGAGCGATTTCTGAGCATAGAACCGGGAGTGACTCTGAGCACTGCCAGGTGTGTCCCAAAAACCAAAAAGAAAAAAAAAAAAGAAAAGAAAAGAAATTATTTTCTCCTATGAGCCTTAAATGATATTTGATATACAGCCAAAATTTTATTAAAAAGTAGTCCCTAAAAGAAAAACTACTTCAAAGATACTTTTGAAGGCTTTAACAGTTTTTAGGGCTTTTGCCTTGCATGTGGCAAACCTGAACTTAATCCCCTGTAATATATATGGTTCCAGGGCCTCTACCAGAAGAGATTCCTGAGTATAAGGTCTACTTAGTAGGTGCTGAGTATAGTTATATGTGGCCCAAATACAAATATAAAAAAATTAATCATTATTTATTAGTGACAATACATAAAAAGTCTATACTTAAGCTATTATATTATTAAAAATAGATTAAGGATTTATGTATGTAAGTTTAACTTTGATATTCATACTATTTTCCTAGTAAAATTTTACCAATCAAGAAAATTTATATAAATAATACATATATAATTAAGAAGTTATTCTTTATAGTTGATTTTGTCAAATTGAAATAGATGCTTCTAATAAAAATAAATTAAATATACAAAAACAACAAATATACTAGTAGTGATTTTTTATTAGAATATGTATACAAAACACTTTCAATGAGAAATAAGGGATTTGACTAAAGCCACAAAAATTGTATTAATCTGCTCATCTGGCTTGAGCAGATTGAGAGTTTGAGAGATTGAGCTGAGCTGTATGTCACATCTCCCAGGCTTCCTTGTGCTGCTTTTCCACTCAAATCTCAAACTCAAATCAACTGAATGCTAATCACACAACTTTACCCTTCAGCCACACTAAATCTAAGTTTATAGGGTTTTTATCTTGCCTCAAATATTTTCACAATTACCTACTATGTAAATGAATTATTATTGAACTGCATGAAAACTGAATAGCATATTAAGGCACAGAGATGGCAAGATTAATAAATTATAGGAATAATAATTTGCTTCATTATAAATAAGTTCATATTGCAATTCTTAGTAACCTGAAGCTTAAATAACAGTACCCACACATCTTTAAGAAAAATAAGTAAAAGAATTCATATGCTTTCAGTGACATTACTTAAGACAAATCATTAAGCAAATAAAGCTCCGGGCCTCATTAAGGTGGAACTTAAATGGAAAAGCAACCTATGTAAAGCAGCATAAAAGAGAATGTTATTAGAAAGACTCTAGATTATATGCACCCACATCCTGGACACCTGAAGAGTATTAGTTAAAGGAGACCCAAATAAAAGGGGGTGGAGGAAGGACAACTGTGATGGTGGGAATGGCCCTGATTCATTGTCACTGTGTACCTTAAATATTTCTTTGAAAGATTTGTTACTCACTTTTTGGTCACAATAAAAATTAGTATAAAAGCACACACAAAAACACATCCTAGTCACAATGGTGAAAACCATTTATACACATTAGATCCTGAAATCCTCAATATCAAGAAAGGAATGACATACAAAGGAGCATTCTGAAGATTTTCAGCAAATTGATCACAAGTTATCCTCCAGGCATAAAAGCAGTGTTGGTATATAGTAAAACACACACACACACACACACACACACACACTGAGTTGAATGTCTTACTAAAGATATTTTACGAACACGGGCCTCATTCAGATTTGAAAGAACAATACACAGCTTCACAGATAAACAATAGCTCATAAATTTATAGACACAAAACCAACCCTAAAAGAAAAGCTTAATTTGTTACATAAAGGCAAAACAACTAACACAAACACACCAAATTTCTACCAAAATTTTATGACAATTCTCACTCAATGTCAATAAACTAAATGCACCAATTAAAAACAAGGAGTGACAAAATAGATCAGAAATTGAATCCAGCATTGCACTACCTTGCAAGGAACATATTTGGATAGTCTGAGCAAATTTAGACTAAGGGTCAAAGTTTGATATGCTTTCAAACAAAACACTGTGTCCAAAAAACTGGGATGCCAGCTAATATCAGAGAACATAGACTTTAGTGTTGAAAGTTATAAGAGGAAGTTACAGTCATTTTTTAATAATGAAGGGATATGTACATCAGGAAGAAATAACACTCCTAAAAATATCTGTCTCCAAAGTGTTGGAAGTAAAGTGCTTAAAACAACTCTCATGGACTTAAAGAAAGACACCATTAAGAGCACTGCAGTAGTTGAAGACTTCAACACAACTCTTTCACCTCTTGATAGATCAGCTGGGGAAAATTCAAAAAATTATGGTAGCTTTGAAGTAAGATATAGAAGAGGGGCTTAAAGGAAATGGATAGGGCATTTCATCCACTAAAATACAAATACACATTTTTCTCCAATACACATAGGATATTCCATGATAGGCCACAGAGCATACCTTTATTAAATCAAGAAAATAAAAATTATATCTAATATTTTCTTAGGCCATAAAACACTGAAAAAGAAGTGAATTCCAAACAGATATGTAAAAATAATTTTAACACTTGAAAAATGAACAGCTCACTACTAACCAATCCTTTCTATGTCAGAAAGAAAATAAAAATATTCCTGAAAACAGGGGCTGTAGTGATATGACAGTGGTAGGGCATTTGCCTTGCATGCAGCTGACCCAGGGCAGATCTAGGTTTGATCCCCTGCACCCCATATGGTCCCCCAAGCCAGGAGTGATACCCTGAGCATCAACAAGAGAGGCCAAAAAACCAAATTGATAATAATTATAATAAAAATAATAATAAATCCTGAAAAATGAGAATGAGGATCCAAACTGAGAATTTGCAGAAAATAGCACAAGTGGTGTTTAGAGGACAATTTATATCTCTGTAATCATTCATCAGGAAGAAAGAGAAGGCCTTCACAATTAACTAATGGAAAAGTTTAAGACATAGGAGCATGACCAACAAAATGAACTGAAAATAGGCAGGTGGAGGAAATAAGAAAACATATAGTAAAATAATGAACTTGAAAAAATCCAAAAATCAATGAAATCAAGAGTTAGTTCTATGAAAACAGAAATAAAAATGAGAAACCACTAGCAATATGTATGAATAAAGGGAAAGAGAAACTTAAACAGAATCAGGAATGAAAAGGTAGATGTTACTAGAGATACTATACAAATACAGATAGTAATGATATACAAAGTTAATTAGAGGGGGCAGGAGAGATAGCATGGAGGTAGGACATTTGCCTTGCATGCAGAAGGACTATGGTTCAAATCCTGGCATCCCATATGGTCACATCCAAATCCCTATAATACATTTGTCTATATTTTTACTGTATATATTATGAACTAGAGACATAGTAAAGGGGTGGTGCTTGCCTCAAGGTTTCCTAGGGTTACTTCAGCAGTCCTAGAAGTCACTGAGTATGGAATAACCCTATATGCTCAGGCTTCTTAATAATTAACTGATGACCTGTTGGGTCAATATTTTCTGGAATGGGCCCTCAGACTCCTTCTCATCACTTGGGAGGCCCCAAATATATATAAATAAAATATATAAATTTTATGCAAATATATATTTTCACCATACACATTTTGCTTTGTAATTGCAAAATGAAACTAAGAAAGACTTGTAATTCACAATGGACTCAATAAAAATTAAAAATAAACTGAGGTGGCAATATATATGCTGATGCTCTTGCCAAATAACACAATTATATTTCAAATAATATGTAACATTGTATAGACTATAATTTGTGTCTAAAGCAAAAGTATGACTGTATATAATGAATATGTTTGATTATTAGAGATATATTGAGAAATTTGGATAATCATTTAAAGTGAGAATAGTGTTTTACCAGCATGACACAAGGGCCAAAAGATATGAAGAAAAGATTGATACAGTGGCTTCGAGACAACATTGTATAAAGAGTTTTGAAATATAAATTCTACATAATCTCTATAATAAAAAGATACTTTGGTAAAATATCTGCCACACTAAAGTGCTTCTAAAAAAGAAGAATAGCTAGAGAAAAATGGATAAAAAGTATAAACATTAATTAAAAGCTTTAGAAATATGCAAATATGTAAAATTACTTCAAGTTTATTAAAATTTAAAGTTACACAAATTATTGATCATTCTAATATTTGAAAAGCATAATAAATAAAATAATAATAATAATAAATAAAATAAAAATAATAAAATATATAAAATATAAAAATAATCTTGTGTGCATTTTATGTAGGTTAAGTTGTTAGATCATGAAAACAAGTAGATAATATCCAAAGAACATGTTACTTAGACAGCATGGAGGTAAGGCATTTGCCTTTCACACAGGGGGACGGTGGTTCAAATTCTGGCATCCCATATGGTCCCCCGAGCCTGCCAAGAGCGATTTCTGAGCCAGGAGTAACCCCTGAGCACTGCTGGGTGTGACCCCAAAAAACCAAAAAAGAAAAAATGAAACAATTCACCAAGAACAAATGTAAAAATATTAAAAATATTTTTGCTACTTTTTTTGCTACAAATACTCTACATCAATAATCCTTAAATATTTTATTACTATATCATAAAATTCTGCTAAATCATTTCAAATAATACTTTAATGGCTAAAATAAAAGATAAAAAAGAGACTGGCATGTATTTTTGTTTGCACCAAAAGCAATTTCTATAACATACTTTTGCTTTTTTGTTCTTGAGACCATTTGGTACTAAATAATATGGTAGATGGGTAGAGAATAGGCGAGGTGATGGTCTGCGGTGGAAGTCCATATGGCGAAAGTTGTATTCTAGGAAGGGGGCTCGGTCAATTGTTTCCATCTTTTGAGTTTGTGTACGATGTTCCTCAAAATAAATTAAGCTCAATATCTGCTGAGTCCAGATGGTACCTGAAAAAACAAGTAATCTTTTTTCAACTCTAAATAATTTTATTTTATTTTATTTTATTGAAACCATTGTGATCAACAAAGTACTTCATAATAGAATTTCAGATATATAGTGAATCAGGGCTATTCTCACCACAGTGCCAACCTCTCTCCACCAATAATTCTAGAGTGCCTTCTATACCACCACCCTTTGCCCCTTGGCCTGCTAGTATAATAGGCCCATTTAAGTTTAGATGATTAATTTTTATGTCTCCTGTGAGTTAATTTTTAATATTTGTTTACTTGCTCTTGATGAAGCAAGAAATTTTTTATTTGAATTTATTTTGAAAGATTCAAGGTGAGAGAGAAGTACATGTTCTTGTGAGAACAGAGACTTCTCTAGAGTGGAAACAAGAAAGCAAAAACTCAGAGACAAAACAAGATATTTGTTCAAGGGATAACACTGGTTTCAAGAGGAAACTTCTGACTTAATTTATAATGATTTGTGTCACTATTAAATTATATATTGCTAAGTCTCTTTGAGTGTTTAATTTATTTTATTCATTCAAAAATCCTTTTTTTAAACTGTTCTATGGGGCCTTATTCCTTTTACATTTCTATGGGACTCTGTTTCTTCTGATTTTTCTTTTATTGGAAATACAGTCAATTTAAGAGTTCAAGGCCCATTTCATATTTAATATTTCTATCCCTACATATTAAACCAAAACAAGACAGGGAATACATACATAAAATTCATAGGAATCGTTGATATTTATTACCAGGTCAGAGAGAAAGCTGCTAATACTTGGCCCCAAACCCCAAACCTACCAGATTTGGGATATGTAATTATGAAGACATCATCATCTCGAATTTCAAAATCCTCAAGCTCTTCTAATCTTTCAGCATCAGTCAAAGAACGTAAAAAGTTGTATCCTTTAAATTTCAGTAAATATGTATCAGTATCCATAATTATTCACCTATCATACAAAAAGGAAGAAAGTACTTTTCATATACTTAGAACTGAGTGATTTTCTTGAACTTTCTGAGTGAAGGTGGCAGAGGGTTTCAGAAATTGATCCTACATATTTTGCAAGCAGATGGCAAATTTTGCTTCCAATTTGATCAATGCCCTTGATTTTAATAGCTAGATCATATTGTTTCTGACTACTTTACAGGTTATACTTTGTACCACTTCCAATAATATATATATAAAAATATTTAATGAATGTCCTTTATTCTTTCCTTTTGGTTTTCTGTATATACTTTTTCTTCCATTTTTTCATTCTTTTCTCCTCCATTCTGCCTCCCTGTCTTTGTTCCTCCAACCCTCTTTCCCTTTCATTCTCATCTCTCCTCATTCTCTTCTGTTCTCTATTTTTCTCCCTTTCATTCATATTTTTCAGTCTGTCTTTCTCTTTCCATTACTCTTTTTCTTTTATTTTCTCTTTATTTCAAAAATCTTTTTCTCTGAAGATTCTTCTTAGGTTTTGGAGTGTGATTCAATTAATAATGGGGCAAAATCTGCCTGAGGTAAAATTTGCTATAATTTCTAAGTATTAACTTCATATGTATGGTTCCATGATATTTTATAGTAAAGATTATAATTTTTTGAAATTGTATTTGTTAAGATTTAAGTTAAATTTAAGCTATTGGGGATGGAGCAGTGGCTAGCCTAGGACAGGCTGCAATTTGATCCCCCAGTGTCCCATATGATCCCCTAAGCCAAAAAACGTTATAAAAACTGAAGTATTTAAAATACAAGAGAAGGAGAGAAGGATATAGTGAGCAGTAGATCTATGTGGAATCTTGGTAGTGATTTTTCATGCATTCTGATGATCAAAGATAAAAATTCTTTTGAGTGTAAGGTGAATGTGATAACCATTACACTGCGAAAACACAGTAGGAAATTCCCCACAGAGTGCAAGTGGGGAAGAGAAGGGACCACTATGAAAATACTAGTTGAAAATGATCACTATGGTCATGAACTGAATGCTGAAAGGAGGCAAAGTGATGTGTTTGATACCCCTTCAGAAACCATGTTGCAAACATCAATGCATAGAAGGTAGAAAGAATATTGGGAGGAAGAATGAACAAGAGAAGGCTGTCTGCCATAAATGCAGGCAAGAGGAAAGGCTGGAGCAGACTAAGAGATAAACCGGGAACATTGGTGTTAGGAAATGTGCATGGTGAAGGGACATGTTGGACATTGACTGAAACTAAATCAGGAACAAATTTGTAACTGTACTTCATAGTGATTCAGTTAAAATTAATTTTAGAAAAAGAATAAAAACTTTTTTTGAAATAATGATCACAAAGCCAGGCATCTAATCTACCCAATATGCTACCTGCCAGACCACTATTTACATGCCACACCACACAGCATAGACATCTCCGTTTTAGGGGAATGTTAGCCTGCCAGATGTGTCTATTGACTTCCTTGGAGCAGTAAGCTGATTTTTCCCAAGAAATATTTTAGCCAGCAGGCCCGTTGGTGGGTGTTAATTATACCCCCTACCTGGATTACTGGCAATATTTCTGAAATTCATGACATGGTAGTGACATTAAATTCTCTTTTCATGTTATTTGGCTTTGTCTCCCTTGCAAAACTGCTGGCCAAAATTCGGCCTCAGTCAATGTATGCTCAGGGAAATTTTCAGTACCAAAAAGCTGCTAAAGTTCCCCACTGTGAAAATAAATTTACAACTCAAAGGCAAGTCCAGCCAGCTACTTGCAACCTTCTTTTCTGGTTTCAGCTTCTGGGTGGTAAACAAATAGTTTCTATCTTTCTTGCCTTTTGCTATTCCAGCCAGCTGCAAATTTGTAGCTAAACAAGTCTTTTCATCTATTGTCATAAGAAGCTCCTTTCTAAACTAAAACACTCCTGTCATATAATTTTATCTTTTTCTATAACCAGACTATAGGAAGTTGGTCTTAGTCCATTAGCTAGAAAACTATTCCCTTAGGTTAAAGATAATTGTTATTAGGGAACCAGGCTTCTTGTAATTCCTTAATTTACATCAGTGTTGACACCTAGGACCAGGAACTACTTTGCTATGTAAGAAATTAACCTTCCTTTTATTCTCTGGCTCCTAACTGAATTCTATTCTATTCCAAGATTACAACCCCACCCCCCAAATCCATGTGTGTTTGTTGTAAAAATCAAACCATGTACATTGATAGTTTCTGTACTTTGAAAGAAACAAATGTGGGCATTCCTTTCATGATATGACTGTCCCTTTACCCTTTATATTCTCCCAGCCTGGAGATTAAAGTGGTCTACGTCTATTGAAGACACAGGTCCCCAGACAATTTATTTTGTGTGGTTTCATTATTTCCTATTTCGCGTCCCATGCAAACCACTCTCCCTGAAGTGGATTCATTGAAATCCCACTGGGGCTGTAGGATAGAAGCCACCTACATCATTTATACTTCTGCTTAATTTGGGGGAAAAGTAAGCAAGAAACACAGAAAATTGAAGTGAAAGGAAGTAATGCTGAGAGAATAACTTTAATGACAGAATGTAAATCTACTCTTTATTACTCACAGTTGCAGATCTGTTGAAGCAAAATCCACTTCTGGTATAATTTTCAAGATGTTAGAAATGGACATATGCAGAGATATATAAACTTCCTTCAGAGTTTTCTTGGCCAATAAGAAGTGTTTAAAGCAATCATCAGGTAGCTCAATTTGGATGAACACATTGAACAAAATTTTGTTGACATTTAGAAAATCTTATCAGCAATCAAATAAAAAATAACAATGGAATCAAGACTTGGAGTTATATGAAAGAACTGCAAGTAAGTGTAGGTCATATTACTTAACTTTGGCAATTATACATAAAGTAAAAATGCATTTTAAAATTATAGCAACAACTTATTTGGCTTGAAGGTTGGTTATAAATGAATCCTATACTCTCAGGGTACTCCTTATTCATTAATTTCTATCATCCAATGTGAAATTATAGATGATTCTAAGAACATTGTATAGAATTTCCCCTAGTATATACCTTCATTATCAAAATAAATACAGCACTGTAGTATTGAAATAATATCCTTCTACAACTTTTATTTACAGTTATGCTATCAAATTCATTCAATTTGGGGTTTTTGCTTGTTTATTTTTAGCTTTGTTTGGGAATATACCTGGCATTCAGTACTCAAGGCATACAGCTGTCTCTGCACTCAAAGATCCCTGCTGATAGACACAGAAGACCTAATGTGATAACAGAAATTGAACTGGATTGAGTGTGCAAGCCAAGCTTTTTTGCCATGATACTATCTTTCTGGTCTTCAGCCAATTTGGAAGAGTTCTATAAGTGGTGTTTTTCTCAGACCTGTTCTAAAATGTCTCTTGGGATTTACATTCTTTCTTTTGTTATGTGAAGCCTATCTAAGCTTCTCTCAGATTTCAATTTAGCACATAATTTTACCCCAGGGTAGATTCTTTATTCCTTTATATTCACACATCTTCAGTAGTATTAAAGGGAATTAGGATGAGATTAATTTAAGCTTATAAATATTCAACCCATAACTTGTTTCAATAAGTGTTTATGTATAAGATAACAACACTTTATTTGATAAGTAACACATATGATGTTGTTAAATTCATGTGGTGAATTTTAGTCCAAAATTTCAGATTTTAATGTAAATTTTCATGAAAATTATCAAGTAAGAGAACATTTTTATATCAAATAAATTTCCCCAATTCTTTCTACCTAACAGTCTATTATAACAGCAGTGTGAAAAATAGTACATACATATATCCTGCAATAACATTACTTTTGTCGTTTCTCCACCAAACTGTAAGTGCGGTTAACTCAGTGTTACTAACTTTTTGTTTCCATATAACTCTGCAAGGCTTAGGGTTCAGCAAAAAACAGGTCCAGAGCCTGTAGTCAGGATGCATATGACAGTATGCTTCAATGGTATAGACATCCAATATCTCTTAGGCCAAAGAAATTTCCTTTCTAATTTCCCCAATACTTACTGTGCCTATGCAAAAAAAAAAAATCTTGCCTCTCCAGCTCCCCCTTCTTATTTTAAATACATATTTATAGCTTCTAGACAGGTTCTTCCAACTGCTTTTCTCTTTTAAAAAAAAATCAGAACCATGGAACATGAATCATTTTGTTCTGCCTAATATTTTTATGTCTTTATACAAAATGAGGGGAAAAAAGTGAATGGTACCAGGGCAAAGCAGGCTCATGAGCATATAGAGTGGAAATAAAAAATGATCAGACCTAAATACCCATCCCAAAGTCAATGACAGTAGAATAAAGAGACCCAAACTACAACAAGCTATACACAAAAGGGACCTGTTACACTAGCAGTCCAGGGGGATAAGGGTGGAATCAGGAGATGCATGCTGAGAACAGTGGCAGAGGAAGATCAACATCGGTAGTATAAATTGCCTTATTTCACTCTCACTATGTACTTTAAATACAACTGTGAAAGACTTGTAATTCATATTGATCTCAATAAAAAATTTTTAAAAATTCAAAAAAAATGACAATAGCAAATGTATAAATGTAGAAGTGGTGTCATGTGCTTTTGTTATGGTTTGTTTACTGAGATTAGGTGCCACAAGCTATGGTGTTCAGAGGAACATGTGAAGTGCCTACAATCAATCCAAGTTAGAGCACATGGAAGACAAGGACTTTGTTACCTATTTCTCCAGTCCTGTAATATTATGTTTAAACTATCAAAAGATGAATCAGGAAAGAATTAAAAAAGCCACAAGTGGTTGTATATACCTTTATGTCAGGTTTGATACCAATGTCATTCATTATTCTATTTGAATTTGACCTTTGTGCATGGCGTAGATGGAGGTCCAAGTTCACTTTTTTGCTAACCAGTTGTCCCAACAACAGTTGTTGATGTTTCCTTCCTCCATTTTGTGTCTTTTTGCCCCTTTAGCAAAGATTAATTGATTATATGTCTGGGAAATATTCTCTGATTCTCAGGTCTATTCTACTGTTCTGGAGGTCTGTCTTTATTTCAATAGCATGCTGTTTTAATGACTATTGTAGTAGTTCAAAAATGCTCCATATCACTAATCATTAGGGAGATGCAAATCAAAACAACAATGAGGTACCATTTCATGACACAGAGACTGTCACCATCACAAAGAACAAGAATAATTAATGCTGGCAGAAATTTGGAAAAAAAGGAACTTTCATTCACTGCTGGTGGGAATGCCCTCTAGTCCAGTCTTTATGAAAAATATTATGGATATTCCTAGGAAAAACCCTGGAAATTAAACTCTCCTAGCTATGCCACTTGTAGGGATATACCCTAGGAACACTAAGACACAATACAAAAATGCCTTCTGCACACCTATATTCACTGCAGCACTATTTACAATAGCCAGAATTGCCAGAATCTGGGAACAAACCAGATGGTCAACAACAAATTAGTGGCGAAAGAAATTGTGTACAATGGAATATTATGCAGTACTCAAATATAAAGTCATAAAATTTTATTATACATGGATGGACATGGAAACTATTATGCTGAGTGAAATAAGTCAAAGGGAGAGAGATAAACACAGAATAGTCTCACTCATCTATGGGATTTAAGAAAAATAAAAGACATTATTATAATAACACCCAGAGACAATAGAGATGAGGGCTGAAAGACTAGCCACGATATAAAGCTTATCACAAAGAGTGGTAAATACATTTAGAAAAATAACTATACTAGCACCTATTATAACAATGATAGTGAGTGAGAGAAGTAGAATGCCTATCTTGAATAGAGGCAGGGGTGGGGAGAAAGTAGATGGAGAGCTTTGGTGGTGGAAGTTTGCACTGGTGAAGGAGGTATTCTATTTTTATAACTAAAACTCAACTACAAGCATGTTTGTAATCATGGTGCTTAAAGAAACATATTATTAAAAAGTAAATATGACGCAGAGAGACTACTCAATAATACAGAAGTCATGAGTGGTCAGATTGGGCAAGAGATATAGTAACTATCTTAAGCACTGACTCTGGAATCCACATTGCAGAAATGACATTGGCACAGGGGTGTTATTTCTGAGTTGAGTATCATGTAAATATCATTTCCACTTTTCCCATTCTATTTGCTTGTTTGATAATTACTACTACTTTTTTGTTTACCTATATTAAAACTTGAGAATATCATTATAAGATCTTTAGCTGTATGTATTTATTCAACTTTTTTCCCTCACTTTACCCATACTGAATGTGTCCTGAGAAACAATAAACCTAGGCCTCCTTATAAAACTTCATCACATAATCTTAGTCCAAACTGTTGATAAAACAGAATGTTGAATTATGCCCTGAATATACACTTTATTCTGTTTTGTCAACTATTTCATTCTGCATATTATATCTAATTATGTCTTACTACTATATCTGATTATACCATTTAGGTTTATAAAGATAACAAAAAATTAATAAATAAAAAATTACCATGAGATCTATATTAGGGTACATGTTGCCTATATTTTTTTACAGCGTTTTACAGCTTCTTATCTTATATTCAGTATTTAACTGATTGAAGTTACTTTTTGTTTGTGGTAACTACATGGTTCATTTAATTTCTTTTACATTTGACTACTATGTTTTCCATTAGCGCTAATGAAAGACTCTTTTCACATGCATTTAATTGCTAATATTTGTATCTTAATTTATTCTATATTTATATATCTATTTGCCTCTCTCTTTAGATTAATAATTACTGTGCCTAAGGTTTTACTTTGAGTGTGTGTTGTGAGGCGCATAGTCATGCTAAGGATTTAACTCTAATTTATATGCTGTAGTATTACTTCTGGTGTGGTTAAGCAGAAACATATGAAGTGCTGCAGAGCAAATCTTGGTCAGTTTTGGCTGCATACAAAACAAGAGCCTTAATAGCAACTCATCAGCCCAAGCCCAATTTCAAGACCCTTTTTATACACAATATAAAGATATGCTGGCACTGTGGTAAAATTGAAATGTGTTGTTAGTTGGTTTGTTTTTAACTCACACCCAACAGTGCTTATACCTGTCTCTAAGCTCAGGAATCAATCCTGGTAGTCTCAAGAGAACATTAGGGATGCCTAGAATCCAAATTGAATCTATTCAAATGGTGTTCTATACTATCACACCAGCCACTAACTCTGATTTTTCTTCTTTATTTTTTATCAGTGTTATAGGTGATATATCAGTGATATAGGTGTGCAATTTGCTTTTCTAGTGAAATATTTTGTTTGGGTATTAGGATGATGTTAAATTCATAAAAAACCATTTGGAATGATTGCTTCTTCATAAATATTTTGGAAGAGTTTGAAAAATATAGGTAATACATCTTTGAACGTATGGTAGAGCTCTTTAGTAAACCCATTTGGACCTAGACTTTGTTCTTGGAAGTATTTTTAGTTTCGATTTTTCTCACTTGAGATTAGTCATTTATAATTCTCTTAATTCAATTTTAGGAAGTTATACAATTCTAAGAATTCATCTATTTATTCTTGATTTTCAGTCCAGCACAGAGTTGATCATAAGGACTCCTGATATATTGAATTTGTGAGTTATCTGTTGTAATTTTTCCTTTCTCCTTGATCCATTTTACTTTGTGCTTTTTCTTTTTTGCCTGTTGAGTCTAGGCCAAAAGACTTGTCAATCTTGTTTATTATTTTGAAAATCAAGTTTTTCTTTATTCATGCTTTGTATTGATTTATTTTTCTAATTTTCAGTTACCAGGATTTTGTTGATAATAATTTTATTTAAACGCTTGATTACAAACATGATTGTGATTAGGTTTCAGTCATGTGAAGAACATTCCTCTTCACCAGTGCAACATTCCCACCACCAATGTCCCAAATCTTCCTCCACCCCACCTAACCCCACCTGTACTCTAGATAGGTTTTCCAGTTCCCTCATTCATTCACATAGTTATGATAGTTCTCAGTGTAGTTATTTTTCTAACTGCACTCACCACTCTTTGGTGTGAGCTTCATGAAGTGAGCTGGAAGTTCCAGCTCTCCTCTTTTTGTCTCTGAGGATTGTTGCAAAAATGTCTTTTATTTTTCTTAAAACCCATAGATGAGTGAGACTATTCTGCGTCTATCTCCTTCCCTCTGACTTATTTCACTCAGCATGATAGATTCTATGTACATCCATATATAGAAAAATTTCATGACTTAATCTCTCCTGATGGCTGTTTTTAATATATATATATTTACATAGCTAAATCATATTTTAATTACAAATAAATTGTTGTCCTACCTGTGGGGTCCCATTTACTCCTTTGTTGGTTATTTGTGTACCCTCAAACAGCTCCCAGAATGAGAAATTGATTACCTTTTGGGGGTGAGATCTTGGTAATATTTATCCACAACAAATAATCCACACAGACAGGAGGGTTAAGGGGTAAAAGGTTGGGCAAAGAGAGTCCTTTGTTTGCCTGCTGCAAGCTCCAAAAAAGACCTGGAGCCAGCCAGCAAACTCTCCAAGAGACCCTGAACACCTGCTCCCCAACTATTTATTTGGCTCTCAACCACGTCCCCACCTGGAAGGTCAAGATGGGACAACAGGCAAAGTAATCTGATGGAAATATTTTCATATACAATAATTCCCCCCGTTTTAGTAAAGGAACAATACTAATGTACAAAAGTAATTAATGTTTTCTATAATTCTAAAAGGAACAACTAAGCAATAAGGGAAGAGCAGTTGTTTGCATAAGCGCATCACAGAAAAAAGTAAAGAAAAACTTCTAACCCAAACACAGGGTGCCACAACCAAAACATGTGTCAAGGAATCAACTACAAGCTCCAGAGATGATAGATCTACGATGTACAAGATGAAGAATTCCAAGTAGGTTATTCCTTGGAAGAGCATATAAAGTATCTGAAATTCAATGATCAAGGATCTAGTAGGCAATGGTGAGCTCCGGGGCAATCAGAAAGCTCAAATGTAGTCCCGAGACAGAGATCCTTCTAAGAGATGATAGAAAGGCTGTGTTGCAGGTGGGTTGAAGCACATTTTCCATTAATGTCCAGGTCGACCAGAAAGCCCATCTTTGGGTGCAGTGAATTAGGCCCTTATTTTGGAGGAAGAGGCACACACACCCTGCAAAGTGGGGGCTACTCTAATCATGATCAATAGGTACCTGAACTTAATCCAAGTTCCTAATCCACATCCCCCATTCTTCCTGTAACTTTATCTGCAAGAAAGACCTAACCATTCCTGGGCCTGGTCTTTGGTAGGTAACAAAAAGGTTTGACCTCAGGGGCAAAAAGAATTTGGCAGGAGGAATGATGTAGAATGGAGGGAGCAGGAGGAAAGATGGCTGAAAGAAGGATAAGATGCAGGGCAAGCTGAGGATAGCATGCTTACACAGGTTTAAGATTATAGGCCACATACATGTGGTGGCTAGGGCCATGAATAAAGATGATACCTCTGGAAGCCTGACTGCCTGTGAGTTTTCTACATGCCACTACCCTGAAAGCTGCTGACCCACCAGCAGAAAAGGGGGTTGCATACATATGGTCCTGGGCTGGAGGAAAAAAGCCTCTCATCCCAACATCACCATCCATAACCAACCAAGCCCATCCAAAAGCCTTTTATCCTACAACAGGTGCCCTGAAAGTGGATTTGAACCCTGACCCAAGAGGACAGTAATCATGGTGAGATTTCTGTTCTTGAGTTTGATTTTGGCTCTTTTCAGCTGGAGTGAGCCCAAAACCTTGGGTCACATGGAGCCACATTTAATGATGCCCAAGTCCCCTTTTAGAGGCAGAGGCACCAGTGCCAGAGGTAAAGTTGAAGCTTGGATCACCCCCATTCAAGGCCCAGGACTGAGACTTTGTTGCAAAATGTCCTTTTTCCAAAACCTCGGCCTCCTAAGAGACTTATGGAAAGCCTAGATTGGAAACGGACAAGAAAAAAAAAAAAACTGTACCTTCTTCTGAGGAAACTGAGCACCGGAAGGAAGCCCTGTCCTACTCTTCTCTGTCTTTCCTGAACTCTGGAAGCTCTCCTCAGAGCCCTGGGAAGCGAACCCCAAAGAAACTACATTTGGGAGCTACCCAGCGAGCCAGTGAGTGAGTGAGAAATGGCTGCATGTGGGGGTTTTCAGGCAGAGTGCTGATTGCTCTACCTGCAGAGTCTCCACCCGGCTGTGCTTCTTCTGAGGAACTGAGCACCGGAAGGGAGTCCTGTCCTACCCTTCTCTGTCTTTCCTGAACTCTGGAAGCTCTCCTCAGAGCCCTGGGAAGCGAACCCCAAAGAAACTACATTCGGAAGCTACCCAGCGAGCCAGTGAGTGAGTGAGAAATGGCTGGATGTGGGGGTTTCCAGGCAGAGTGCTGATTGCACTACCTGCAGAGTCTCCACCCAGCTGTGCTTCTTCTGAGGAAACTGAGCACCGGAAGGGAGCCCTGTCCTACTCTTCTCTGTCTTTCCTGAACTCTGGAAGCTCTCCTCAGAGCCCTGGGAAGCGAACCCCAAAGAAACTACATTCGGGAGCTACCCAGCGAGCCAGTGAGTGAGTGAGAAATGGCTGCATGTGGGGGTTTTCAGGCAGAGTGCTGATTGCTCTACCTGCAGAGTCTCCACCGGGCTGTGCTTCTTCTGAGGAACTGAGCATCGGAAGGGAGCCCTGTCCTACTCTTCTCTGTCTTTCCTGAACTCTGGAAGCTCTCCTCAGAGCCCTGGGAAGCGAACTCCAAAAAAACTGAAGCTACCCAACAAATGAGTGAGTAAGAAATGGCTGGATGTGGGGGTTTCCAAGCAGAGTGCTGATTGCTCTACCTGCAGAGTCTCCACCCGGCTGTGCTTCTTCTGAGGAACTGAGAACCAGAAGGGAGCCCTGTCCTACCCTTCTCTGTCTTTCCTGAACTCTGGAAGCTCTCCTCAGAGCCCTGGGAAGCAAACCCCAAAGAAACTACATTTGGAAGCTACCCAGCGAACCAGAAACTGAGCACCGGAAGGGAGCCCTGTCCTACTCTTCTCTGTCTTTCCTGAACTCTGGAAGCTCTCCTCAGAGCCCTGGGAAGCGAACCCCAAAGAAACTACATACGGGAGCTACCCAGCGAGCCAGTGAGTGAGAAAGAAATGGCTGGATGTGGGGGTTTCCAGGCAGAGTGCTGATTGCTCTACCTGCAGAGTCTCCACCCGGCTGTGCTTCTTCTGAGGAAACTGAGCACCGGAAGGGAGCCCTGTCCTACCCTTCTCTGTCTTTCCTGAACTCTGGAAGCTCTCCTCAGAGCCCTGGGAAGCGAACCCCAAAGAAACTACATTCGGAAGCTACCCAGCGAGCCAGTGACTCTCCTCAGAGTCCTGGGAAGTGAACCCCAAAAATACAGCATTCTGAAGCTGCCCAGCGAGCGAGTGAAAACTACGCCTGACCAGTGGGGACCGACTGTGAAAAACTGTGAGTGCTGCCTGTGTGTGTCTCTCTGCTATCCTGTTGCGTGAACCTCCTGAGAGTGGGCTGAAAAGAGGCTCCAGAAGGCACTTAGCTCCACTTCGCTACGCAGCCGTGCGCTCTTTCTAAAAAAAGAACACCATCACAAGAAGAAAAAAACCACACTAAGCACTGTGCTGGATCAGAGAAGCAAGAATTTCTCTCCAGACTGTCTTCTCTGCTGCGTGCTTGGGCCTAAGATTTGATCCTGTGTGAGGCTTCATCCACGGAGGACTCCCCTACCTTGGAGGCAAGTTGGCCCATCCAGAAAGGGCGGAGCCAGAGAAGTGTGTTGCCTGCATCATATAACCAATGAATACCACCACAACACGTAGAAAAACCCACAATACAAGTGTGACAATGGGGAAACAACGCAGGCCAGCATCAGACATAGAGAATGAAGATGACAATTCTGATGACAAGTTAACGACTAACCAACTAATCAATCTCTCAGATAAGGACTTTAGAGTAGCAATATGGAATATACTCAAAGAACTCAAAGAAACCATGAATAGAATAGAACTGAACACTAATAAGAATCAAGAAAATATGAAGACAGAAATCACAAAACTCCAAACTGAAATAACATGTCAAATAACAGGCCTGAAAAAATCAGTAAACAAAGTGAATGACAAAATGGATAAGCTCTGGGACAGGGTATCAGAAGCTGAGAATAGACTTGGTGCTGTGGAAGATGAGATACATAACAATTCCATACAACAGGAGAGATTGGAAAAAAAACTTAAATCAAATGAACAGACAATGGAAAAATTAGTCAAAGAATGGGAACAGATGAAAATAGAGGTCTATGATAAGATCAACAGAAACAAATTAAGAATCATTGGAGTCCCAGAGACCCAGGAAGAAAATTTCCAGGAAGAATCAACGGTCAAGAACATCATTAAAGAGAAACTCCCAGAGCTAAAGAATATATGTGATCAAATCCTGCATGCTCGAAGAGTACCAACCAAAAGAGACCCCAGAAAAAACACCCCAAGACACATCCTAGTCACAATGACAAATCCCACAGATAGAGACAGAATTCTGAAAACAGCAAGATTAAAAGGGGAAATTACATTCAAGCAAGCATCCTTGAGATTTACAGCAGACCTGTCACCAGAAACACAAAATGCCAGAAAGCAGTGGTGGGATATTGTGACAAGACTGAATGAAATGAATGCTTCACCTAGAATACTGTACCCAGCAAAACTCACTTTCTGGTTTGACGGAAGAATACATGGTTTCACAAACAAAAAACAGCTCAGAAACTTTACAGACTCAAAACCAGTCTTAAGAGAAAAACTGAAAGACACACCAAATTTCGCTATAAAGATGGCATTAAATCCCAGGACAATTTTTTCTCTCAATGTCAATGGACTAAATGCACCAGTTAAGAGACACAGAGTGGCTAAATGGATCAAAAAACTCAATCCAACCTTCTGCTGCCTACAAGAAACGCACCTGAATAATCAGAACAAACATAGACTCAAAATAAAAGGCTGGAGAAAAGATATCCAAGCAAACAACACCCATAAAAAAGCTGGCGTGGCCATACTAATATCAGATAAAGCAAACTTTATACTCAGGAAGGTTGTAAGGGACAAAGATGGACATTTTATATTAATCAAGGGGTATGTAGAGCGGGAAGAAATAACTCTCCTAAACATATATGCACCAAATGAGGGGCCAGCAAAATATTTAAAACAACTGTTGACAAATCTGAAAAACAATATCAATAACAACACAATAATTGTGGGGGACCTCAACACTGCTTTGTCAACACTGGATAGGTCAACCAGACTGAAACCCAACAAGAATATACTAGACCTGAGGAGAGAAATGGAAGAAAGAGGCCTAGTGAATATATATAGGACACTCCATCCTCAGAAACCTGGATACACATTCTTCTCCAATGTACATGGGACATTTTCCAGGATAGACTACATGCTGGCACATAAAACATACCTCCATAAGATCAAGAGGATAGAAATTTTGCAGACTACCTTCGCTGACCAGAAGGCTCTGAAATTATCTGTAAATTCCAAAGGGACTCAGAAGAAAAACTTTAACACCTGGAAGTTAAACAGCCTCATACTCAATAACCAGTGGGTCCGAGATGAAATCAAGAAGGAAATCAAAAGGTTCATGGAAACAAATGACAATAAAGACACAAACTATCAGAACTTATGGGACACAGCAAAAGCAGTACTGAGAGGAAAATTTATACCTTTGTAAGCACACATCAGGAAGGAAGAAGGAGCTTACCTGAGTAGATTAATGACACAGCTAATAGAACTAGAAAGTACTCAACAAAAGGACCCAAAAATAAGAAGACAGAAGGAAATAACAAAGCTGAGAGCAGAAATCAACGAAGTGGAAACCCAAAAAACAATCGGAAAGATCAACGAAAGCAGAAGTTGGTTCTTCAAAAAAATAAACAAGATTGATAGACCACTGGCAAACCTAACAAAGAAAGAGAGAGAGAGAAACTTGAAAAAAGAGAGAGAGAGAAACTTGATAACTCGTATTAGGAATGAAAAAGGAGAGATCACTACTGATATGACAGAGATTCAAAGGGTAATCAGAAACTACTTTGAAAAACTCTATGACACTAAAAATGAGAACCTGGAAGAAATGGATAAATTCTTGGACTCTTATAATCTTCCACGGTTGAAAGAAGAGGATGTAGCATATCTAAACACCCCCATCACCATTGATGAAATAAAAATGGTAATCAAAAGTCTTCCCAGAAACAAAAACCCAGGCCCAGATGGATTCACTAATGAATTCTATCAAACTTTCCAAGAGGAACTACTACCAATCCTGGCAAGACTCTTTCATGAAATTGAACAAGTGGAAACACTCCCAAATAGCTTTTATGAAGCCAACATCACCTTGATACCTAAACCAGACAGAGATGCTACGAAAAAAGAAAATTACAGACCAATATCGCTGATGAATGCAGATGCAAAGATCCTCAACAAAATCCTGGCAAATAGGATTCAATACCTCATTAAGAAGATCATCCACTACGATCAAGTAGGTTTCATCCCAGGAATGCAAGGATGGTTTAACATCCGTAAGTCTATCAACATAATACACAACATCAACAACAAGAAAAATAAAAACCACATGATTATATCAATAGATTCAGAGAAAGCATTTGACAAGGTCCAACACCCATTCTTGATCAAAACTCTCAGCAAGATGGGAATGGAAGGAACCTTTCTCAATATAGTTAAGGCCATCTACCACAAGCCAGTGGCAAATATTATCCTCAATGGAGAAAAACTAAAAGCCTTCCCTCTAAATTCTGGCACAAGACAAGGCTGTCCTCTCTCACCACTCCTATTCAACATAGCACTGGAAGTACTTGCTATAGCGATTAGGCAAAAAAAGATATCAAGGGAATCCAGATAGAAAAGGAAGAAGTCAAGCTCTCACTGTTTGCAGATGACATGATGCTCTACTTAGAAAACCCTAAAGACTCTACCAAAAAGCTTCTAGAAACAATAGACTCATATAGCAAGGTGGCAGGCTACAAAATTAACACACAAAAATCAATGGCCTTTCTATACACCAACAGTAATAAGGAAGAAATGGACATTAAGAAAACAACCCCATTCACAATAGTGCCACACAAACTCAAATATCTTGGAATCAACTTGACTAAAAATGTGAAAGACCTATACAAAGAAAACTATAAAACTCTGCTCCAAGAAATAAGAGAGGACACGCGGAAATGGAAACACATACCCTGCTCATGGATTGGCAGGATTAACATCATCAAAATGGCAATACTCCCCAAGGCGTTATACAGATTCAACGCTATCCCTCTAAAGATACCTATGACATTCTTCAAAGAGGTAGATCAGGCACTTTTGAAATTTGTTTGGAACAATAAACACCCTAGAATAGCTAAAGCAATCATTGCGAAAAAGAATATGGGAGGAATTACTTTCCCCAACTTTAAACTTTACTACAAAGCAATAGTTATCAAAACAGCATGGTATTGGAATAAGGACAGACCCTCAGATCAGTGGAATAGGCTTGAATACTCAGAAAATGTTCCCCAGACATACAATCACCTAATTTTTGATAAAGGAGCAGGAAATCCTAAATGGAGCAAGGAAAGCCTCTTCAACAAGTGGTGTTGGCACACTGGCTAGCCACTTGCAAAAAATTGAACTTAGACCCCCAGCTAACATCATGTACGAAGGTAAAATCCAAATGGATTAAAGACCTCGATATCCGACCCCAAACCATAAAATATATAGAACAACACATAGGCAAAACTCTCCAGGACATTGAGACTTCAGGCATCTTCAAGGAGGAAACTGCACTCTCCAAGCAAGTGAAAACAGAGATTAACAGATGGGAATATATTAAGTTGAGAAGCTTCTGCACCTCAAAGGAAATAGTGCCCAGGATACAAGAGCCACCCACTGAGGGGGAGAATCTATTCACCCAATACCCATCAGACAAAGGGCTAATCTCCAAAATATACAAGGCACTGACAGAAATTTACAAGAAAAAAACATCTAATCCCATCAAAAAATGGGGAGAAGAAATGAACAGACACTTTGACAAAGAAGAAATACAAATGGCCAAAAGACACATGAAGAAATGCTCCACATCACTAATCATCAGAGAGATGCAAATCAAAACAACAATGAGATACCACCTCAAACCACAGAGAATGGCACACATCACAAAGAATGAGAACAAACAGTGCTGGCAGGGATGTGGAGAGAAAGGAACCCTTATCCACTGCTGGTGGGAATGCCGTCTAGTTCAACCTTTATGGAAAGCAATATGGAGATTCCTCCAAAAACTGGAAATCGAGCTCCCATACGATCCAGCTATACCACTCCTAGGAATATACCCTAAGAACACAAAAATACAATACAAAAATCTCTTCCTTACACCTATATTCATTGCAGCACTATTTACCATAGCAAGACTCTGGAAACAACCAAGATGCCCTTCAACAGACGAATGGCTAAAGAAACTGTGGTACATATACACAATGGAATATTATGCAGCTGTCAGGAGGAATGAAGTCATGAAATTTTCCTATACATGGATGTACACAGAATCTATTATGCTGAGTGAAATAAGTCAGAGAGAGAGAGAAAAACGCAGAATGGTCTCACTCATCTATGGGTTTTAAGAAAAATGAAAGACATTCTTGCAATAATAAATTTCAGACACAAAAGAGAAAAGAGCTGGAAGTTCCAGCTCACCTCAGGAAGCTCACCACAAAGAGTGATGAGTTTAGTTAGAGAAATAACTACATTTTGAACTGTCCTAATATTGAGAATGTATGAGGGAAATGTAGAGCCTGTTTAGGGTACAGGCGAGGGTTGGGTGGGGAGGAGGGAGATTTGGGACTTGGGTTATGGGAATGTTGCACTGGTGATGGGTGGTGTTCCTTTTATGACTGAAACCCAAACACAATCATGTATGTAATCAAGGTGTTTAAATTAAAAAAAAAAAAACTGTAACAAGAGCGAACTGATGCACTCAGTATGACTTCCAGCTTGAACTTGGATTTTGACTTTGGCTTAGATGACCTTAGCTTTGAACACCCAGATGCGTCTGCAGCGGCTGCCTGAGCATCGGCAGCAGAAGCAGTGGTAGCAGGTGGTGCATCACTCTCAGCAAAAAGCACAGGACTGCTCTCTCTTGGCGCAGGCCACTTTTGCTGCGTTCCTGTCGCCCAGAGGGGCAGAGACGCGGTAAAAAGCTCCTGATCAGGCCAGAAGTGGCAGACACGAGCAGCTCCTACTGGGACCCGCCCTCCAGATCATTGGGCCCAGCTGCGAGGGCTGGGACTCCATGGAAGTGAAAACATTGTGAGCGATCTGGGAGAAGCCCCATGTCTGGACAATTGGTGTTGGTGATGGGATAAAAGTCCACAAACTTTTCATGTTTCGACAATTTGGTTATGATATAAAAATTTTAAAAATAAGAATAAAAAAGGGGGAATAACAGTAAAGCCCAACTGAAGAATCTGACTTAAAACCGCATGCATCTAACTTTGATCTAAGTCATTTTCTTGCTGATTTAAATGTGCTTTATAGTTTTCCATAGTTAATGTTCTCAAGTAAATAATGTTTTACTGTGTATTTTGATGTATTAGCCTGTTTTCAATATATATGTTCTGTATAAATGTTCTTCTACTTTGTGTGTAGGGAAAGGTTAAATAAGAACATGAAAGTTCCAGGATAAAATGCTTGGTTAAAATAGCATTAAGAGAAATAGGAACTAGGAAGTTCCAGGACAGTGCTTGGGTAAATAAGCATTGAGAAAATTTTAAGTTATAGGTGTATTTTGCAGAAAAGTTATGTTAATGGAAGGGTGATATGTTAATTTCCACTTTAACCTTTGTTGCTATGGAAATATTAACTACCTTTGGCTATAGGTGGAAGCCAGGAAAACAAAAGAGAACCTATGCTCTTTTGTTTTTATTTGATTTAAGAGAAAAGAGGAGGATTTAACCCCATCCCACATTCTTCCTGTGTAACTTTACCTACAAGAAAGACAAACCCATTTCTGGGACGGGTCTTGGGGTGGTCTCAAAAGGTTTGACCAGAAGGCCAGGAGAGGATTAGGGGATTTTGCAGGAGGATGGTTGGAGAGGAGATGGTGGAGAGAAGTTAAGATGCAGGGCTAGCTGAAGAGAATGTGCTTAATTGGTTATCCTAATGGCTAGGGCCATGAATAAAGATGATATCTCCAGGGCCAGGCGGTGGCGCTAAAGGTAAGGTGCCTGCCTTGCCTGCGCTAGCCTTGGACGGACTGCGGTTTAATCCCCCGGTGTCCCATATGGTCCCCCAAGTCAGGAGTAACTTCTGAGCACATAGCCAGGAGTAACCCCTGAGCGTTACCGGGTGTGGCCCAAAAACCAAAAAAAAAAAAAAAAAAAAGATGATATCTCCAGAAGATTGACTGCCTGTGAGTTTTTTACAAGCCACTATCCTGAAAGCTGTTGACCTGCTGGCTAGAGAGCGGGGTGCAGACACACGTAGCCTGGGCTGGAGAAGGGGGCAGAAGGGCTTTAATTCTACAATAAATGACTTAAAAATTACTCTTTTACATAAATATGCTAATGAGGTTGAGAAGTATTTGAGACTGGTTCTTATCTGAGAAAGGTGAGTCTTAAAAAATAAATCTAATAAGCATTCACACTACCAGAGCTATTTCATTGTCTCTATTGTATCACAATTCTAAAAATGTTTCTTTTTTAAATTAATATCTTTATTTAAACACCCTAATTACAAATATAATTGTAGTTGGGTTTTAGTCATGTAGAGAACACCCACCACCTTCACCAGTGCAACATTCCCATAACCAATGCCCCAAAACTCTCTCCTTCCTACCCCACCCCTACCTGTACTCTAGACAGGCTTTATACTTCCCTCATTTATTCACATTGTTATGATAGTTCTCAATGTAGTTATTGATAACTGTACTCATCACTCTTCATGGTGAGCTACAGGTTATTAGCTAGACAATTCAGCCCTCCTCTCTTTTGTCTCTGGAAATTATAGTAAAAAATGTCTTTAATTTTTCTTAAAACCCATGAATGAGTGAGACTATTCTGCGTCTATCACACTCCCTCTGACTTATTTCACTTAGCAAAATAGATTCCATGCACATCCCTGTATAGAAAAATTTCAGGCTTTATCTCTCCTGATGACTGCATAATATTCCATTGTGTATATGTACCACAGTTTCTTTAGTGATTCATCTATCGAAGGGCATTTTGGTTGTTTTCAGAGTCTGGCTATTGTAAATAGCACGACAATGAATATCAGTGTAAAAAAGGGATTTTTGTATTGTATCTTTGTGTTCCTAGGGTATATCCCTAAGAGTGGTATAGCTAGATCATATAGGAGCACAATTTCCAGTTTTGGGGGGAATCTCCATATCGCTTTCCAGAAAGGTTGGACTAGACAGCATTCCCACCAGCAGTAAATAAGTGTTCCACTCTCCCCACATTCCTGCCAGCAGTGCTTTTTCTCATTCTTTATGATGTGCACCAATCTCTGTTTTGTGAGATGGTACCTCATAGTTGTTTTGATTTGCAGCTCCCTGATGATTAGTGATGTGGAGAATTTCTTCATGTCCATTTAGGCTATTTGTATTTCTTCTTGAACAAAGTATCTGTTCATTTCCTTTCCTCTTTGTTGATGGGATTAGATTTTTTTCTTGTAAAGTCTGTCAGTGCCTTGTATATTTTGGATATTAGCCCCTTATCTGATAGGTATTGGGCAAATAGTTTGTCCCACTCAATGGGTGGCTCTTGAATCCTGGGCACTATTTCCTTTGAGGTGCAGAAGTTTCTCAGATTAATATAGTCCTATTTGTTTATCTCTGCTTCCACTTGTTTGGAGAGTTCAGTTTCCTTCTTGACGATGCCTTTGGTCTCAATATCATGAAGTGTTTTACATACGTGTTGTTGTTCTATATACATTATAGTTTCAGGTCTGATACCCAGGTCTTTAATCCATTTGGAATTGACCTTGTTACATGGTGTTAACGAGGGGTCTGAGTTAGTTTTTTGCAAGTGACTAACCAGTTGTGCAAACACCACTTGTTGAAGAGGCTTTCCTTGCTCCATTTAGGATTTCTTGCTTCTTTATCAAAAACTAGGTGATTGTAAGCCTGGGGGACATTCTCTGAGTACTCAAGCCTATTCCACTGATCTTAGAGTCTGTCTTTATTCCAATACCATTCTGTTTTGATAACTATTGCTTTGTAATACAGTTTAAAGTTAGGAAAAATAATGCCTACATATTCCTTTTACCAAGGATTGCTTTAGCTATTTGAGGGAGTTAATATTTCTAAATAAATTTCAGAAGTGTTTGATACACTTCTTTGAAGAAATTTATGGGTATCTTTAGAGGGATTGCAATACAATGCTTTGGGGAGTATTGCCACTTTAATGATTTAATCCTGCCAATCAATGAGTAGGGTATGTGTTTTCATTTCTTCCGTGTCCCCTCTTCTTTCTTGAAGCAGGGTTTTATAGTTTTTCTTTGTAAAGGTCCTTCATGTCTTTAGTCAAGTTGGCTCCAATATATTTGAGTTTGTGGGGCACTAATGGAAATGGGGTTGTTTTCTTAATGTTCGTTTCTTCCCTATACTTATTGGTGTATAAAAAGGCCATTGATTTTTGTGTGCTAATTTTGTAGTCTGCCACATTGCTATATGAATCTATTGTTTCTAGAAGCTTTGTGGTAAGACTTTAGGGTTTTCTAAGTAGAGTATCATGTCATCTGCAAATAGTGTGAGCTTGACTTCTTCCTTTTCTATCAGGATTTCCTTGATATCTTTTTCTTGCCTAATCGCTATAAAAAGTGCATTCAGTACTTTGTTGAATAGAAATGGTGAGAGAAGACAGCCTTGTCTTGTACCACAATTTAGAGGAAAGGCTTTATTTTTTCTCCATTGAGAATAATATTTGCCATTGGCTTGTTGTATATGGTATTAATTATACTGAGAATGGTTCCTTTTATTACAATCTTGCTAAGAGTTTTTTTATAAAGTATGGGTGTTGGACCTTATCAAATGCTGTCTCTGCACCTATTGATATGATCATGTGATTTTATTTTTCTTGTTGTTGATGTTATGCATTATGTTGATAAATTTATGGATGTTGAACCATCCTTGTATTCCTGGGATAAAACCTACTTGTTCATAGTAGATAATCTTCCTGATGAGGCATTAAATCCTATTTGCCAGAATTTTGTTGAGGATGTTTGCATCTGTGTTCATCAGGACTATTGGTCTGTAATTTTCTTTTTTGGAAGCATCTCTGTCTTGTTTAGGCAACAAGGTGATGTAGGCTTTATAAGTGCTATTTGGAAGTGTTCATGTTTTTTCAATTTTATTTAAGAGTCTGGCCAGGATTGATAGTAGTTTCTCTTGAAAGGTTTGAAAGAATTCATTAGTGAATCCAACGGGGCCTGGGCTTTTGTTTTGGGGCAGACATTTGGTTACCATTTTAATTTCCTCAATAGTGATGTGGGTGTTTAGATATGCTACATTCTTCTAATTCAACCATGGAGGTTATAAGAATCCAAGAATTTATCCATTTCTTCTAGGTTCTCATGTTTCATGGTATAGAGTTTCTCAAAGTAGTCTCTTTACCCTTTGAATCTCTGCAATATCTGTAGTGATCTCCCCCTTTTCACTTCTGATACATGCCATCATGTTCCTCTCTCTGTTTCTATGTTAGTTTTGCCAATGGTCTATTAATCTTGTAACTTCTGCTTTCTTTGATCTTTTAGATTGTTTTTTTTTGGGTTACCACTTCATTAATTTCTGCTCTAAGCTTTGATATTTCTTTCTGTCTCCCTATTTTTGGTTCCTTTTGTTGTTCATTTTCTAATTCTATAAGCTGTGCCATTAAGCTATTCCAGGTATGCCTTTCTTCCTTCCAGATGTGTGCTTGCAAAGCTATAAATTTTTTCTCTCAATACCGCTATTGCTATGTCCCATAGGTTCTGATAGTTTGTGTCTCCATTGTCATTTGTTTCTAGAAAAGTTTTATTTCCTCTTTGATTTTATCTCAGACCCACTGGTTGTTCAGTAGTAGGCTGTTTAATTTCAAGGTGTTAAATTTTTTCTTCTGTGTCCCTTTGTATTTCACATCGAATTTCAGAACCTTTTGGTAAGAGAAGGTAGCCTGCAAATTTTCTATTCTCTTGATTTTATGGAGGTATGTTTTATGCATGTGTTCTATTCTGGAGAATGACCGATGTACATTGGAGATGAATGTGGATCGAGGTTTCTGGGGGTTGAATGTTATATATATATATACTAGGTCTCTTTCTTTCATATCTCTTTTCAGGTCTAGTATATTTTTGTTGAGTTTCAGTCTGTTGACATATCAGGTCTTGACAGGGCCATGTAGAGGTCTCCCACAATTATTGTGTTGTTATTGATATCCTTTTTTAGATTTGGAAACAATTGTATTAAATATTTAGATAGTCCATTTATTAACCCAAGTCTTTGACTTATACTAACTATTCCATGTAAATGAGAGACACATATTTCAGAAAACTCAAGACTCTTCCAAACTGTTGAAAGTTTACTCCTGTTTATTGTATAATAAAGTAATACTCAACATTTTTCAAGTTATTTTAGTTTTTGAAGTTTTCCTGTTTCATCCAATTGATACAACACATCTATGTACTAATACTATATTTTTATTAATAAAATTTTATAATTAATAATTATGAGAATCAAAATTGGATGCATATATGTTTAGGAAAATGATTACTCCCTGCTGCAAATATCCCTTGAGTAGTACAAAATATCCAATTTTGTCTCTTAGAACTTTTCTGAGTGTAAAGTTTGTGTCATCTGATATTAGTATAGCCACTCTAGCTTTTTTTACGGATGTTGTTTGCTTGGATGATTTTCTTCCATCCTTTGATTTTGAGTCTATGTTTGTTCTGACTGTTCAGTTGTGTTTCTTGTAGGCAGCAGAAGATTGGATCCAGTTTTCTGATCCATTTAGCCACTCTTTTTTTTCTTAACTGGTGCATTTAGTCCATTGACATTGAGAGAGATAATTATCATGGGATTTAGTACCATCTTTGTCTAGAAGTTTAGAGTATCTCTTGGTAAGTCTTATCTTAAAGTAGACCTTTCAGTTTTTCTTTTAAGGCTGGTTTTGAATCTGTAAATTTTCTGAGATATTGTTACTCTGTGAAGCCATGTATTCTTCCTTCAAACCTGAAATTGAGTTGTGCTGGGTGCAGAATTCCAGGCCAACCATTTACTTCACTGAATTTTGTCACTGTGTCCCACCACTGCCTTCTGGTCTTGAGTGTTTCTTGTGATAGGTCTGCTGTAAATTGCCAGGATGCTTCCTTGAATGTAATTTCCCTTTTTGTTCTTGCTGCTTTCAGTATTCTGTCTCTATCTGTGGTATTCGTCATTGTGAGTATGATGTGTCTAAGGTGTTTTTCCTGGGGTCTCTTTTAGCTGGTACTCTTTGGGCATGCAGGATTTGCTCACATGTTTTCTTTAGATCTGGTAGTTTCTCTGTGATGTTCTTGACTGGTGATTCTTTCTGGACATTTTCTTCCTGGGTTTCTGGGACTTCAATGATTCCTAAGTTGTTTCTTATCAAAGTTGAGCTTATCAAAGACTTCTATTTTCATCTGTTCAAAAATTATTTGAGTAATTTTTTCATTGTTTGATCACTTGCTTTAAGGACTTTTTTCCAATCTCTTCTGATGTGTGGAGTTGTTATGCATCTCATCTTCCAGCTCACTAATTCTATCCTCAGCTACTGCTACCCCTTTGGAGAGGCACTCCACTGAGTTTTTCGAATTGTCTACTGAGTTTTCAGACCTGTTATTTGACCTGTAATTTTAGTTTGGATTTTTCTGATTTCTACCTTTATATTCTCTTGATTCTTACTAGTGTTCTGTTTGACTTGATCTATGCTTTCTTTTGTTTCTGTGAACATTCTCCATATTTCTTCTCTAAACTTCATATCTGAGACACTACCTAGATGTTTGGCCATTTTTCGTTCATCAGAGTTGTTATCTCCATTCTCTATGCCTGGTGTTGGTCTGCGTTGTTTTCCCATTGTCATGCTTGTGGGTTTTTCTATGTGTCTAGTTGGTGGTATTCATTGGGCTAGGTCGATGTGTGCTGCCACAAAGTGAAGGCAGAGCAGCCAACGATTCTCTGACCTCCACCCTTTGTCAGTGAAGAAACTTTCACCTCTAGGAGGAAGGCAATGCACTCAGTGGGAGAATGCCCGAGAGGATCAAAGTTATCCAGTTCAAAGCCAAGCAGATAGTAGACACCAATGATGTGATGCTGTGCTTCACAGAGACACAGCAGAGCAGCTAAGTTCCACAGTCTCTGGCGCCAGGGTGTATGACTCACCTCAGGATGGACGACATACCCTCAGTGAAGAGGATGCTCGCGAGAGGATTCAAGTTCCCAGGCTGAAGCAAGGCAGTATACAAGGCCACAAGATAATTGCTGTGCTTCAGAGACCAGCAACTCGTCTTTAAATTAATTATAATTGCAGAAATGTTTTATTATAAGAAATTTATTCAAAAGACAAAAATTGATTAACATATTGAGGTAAACTGACATAACATAATATAGTAATATAACATAATATATAATTAATATATTATAATAATTCATGTAAGTCAAAGACATTTCTAAATAAAACACCAATTATTTTTTATAATAATGACTTACATATTTTTCACAGTAATATTTAGGTACATATTAACATTTGAATCAGGGGATATCCATCACCCTCAGATGTGTCCTCCCTTCATCCCTGCTCCCATAGTATATATCCCTTTCTTCTCCTTATCCCCCAGAATGCTATTTTAACTAAATGCCATTTATGTTAACACTAATGTAAACCATTTTTTTTGCAGTTCCAGATATTTTTACTAGTAGGTTTTTTAAAAGAAGCACATGTATATCAATGTTAGAGTGGCTATTATAGTCTGCATGGGGCCACCAGTAGTATGGGGGTCATGGAAAGGAAAAACTTTTGGCCTAAGTACAGGAGACCTTACCCCTGAAGTGTTTCCTGACATAAGGACCATTTCTAGGGCTCCAGGCAAACTAGTTTGTCCAATCCTGTTCATTGTCTGTAGTACCCATACAGTTATATTTTCACAGTCTCTGTTGTTGGTATCCTGTTTCTGTATTGAAGGTCCTGGGATCTGTATATCCTACATTGAAGTCAGGATGGTGTGGAGCGGGCATCTAATTTCAACCCAGAATTAAAGGGCAATGCAGAAAGCCCCTGTCCAGTATGAAGGTTTTAAATCTTCTCAGCTGTTAAGGGAAGGACCTCTTTTGAGTAAATCGATGTCAGAGCAGCAGTAGGAATTCTTCCCTGGTAGAGAATTGCTTCCAGGTGATGTCATAGACAAATTTGGATGTTTTGTAGATGGGTTCCCTGGTTCAGGGGGGTGACTGGAAAGATGCCCAAACCTCTGAGGCTGTGCCAGGTCATTCATGTCAATGTTCAGGGTGTAAGGTTCCATTGCACCACTAGATTTGTGTGTTCCTATATCTATTAGATAAGAACTTATTTGTATGTATAGTATTTTCCATTTCAATGTGCCCATGCAAACAAGGAATAATGCCACCTGACATTATCAGCACTAAGGGGACTGCAGGAACAAGTCCAACAATCCCCGTGACCTGGTTCAAACATAAGCATTAAACTGAGGGACTCTTTCACCAACATTCCTTATTGAACAGTTCACAAAGAGAAAAAAAGATAAAAAGTGGGGAAAATAAACTATCTAACTTAAGACAGTGGACACAATTGTCACCGTTTAAGAAAATATGTGTGTTTCCATGTCTATAAGAATGTGTTTGTATATAATTTCCCATTTTTATGTGTCTATGCAAAGGAAGAACAGTATCGCATGGCAAGATTGGTACCTATGGGGATGCTAGAACAAGACCAACAATCCAATTGACTTGGTTCTTATATAAACATTAAATGGAAGGACACTTCTACAAACTTCCTTATTTAACAAATAACAAAGGGAAGGAAAGATGGAGAGGGACTTTTTCACCAAAATACCTATTAAATAGTTCACAAAGAGGAGAAAAGATAAAAAGTGGGGAAAATAAACAATCTAGCTTAAGACTGTGGACTCAATTGTCACCATTTATAGGAACTAATTAGAAACATAGTATGGCAGCAACCACAGTTACACAATAAAAGAAGGAAGAGGCCAAGAGGCCATTGAGAGTAAACAAGTAGGAAAAGAGTATTGGCCTCTTCCCAGCCTGAGAGTCCATCCTCTCATTTTTATTTTGAAAATATATGGTACCCCCACCCAAAATGGTCTCTTCCAAAACTAAAAGTCCACCCTCCCATTTTATTTTAAATATATATGGTACGCCCCCACATGGTATTTGAAATGGAAACCAATGAGAAAAAAAAAATACCAGTGAATGTCACGACGTAATGTCCCGACATATACTAGTGCTGCATCGGCCTGCCATCCACCCCATGTGTCCCCCACTTAGTGTCAGGAGAGAAAGGGGGAAAACTTGTGGACCACAATAGAGTCCACCTGGGCCGGCAACCAGGGAAGACCTGAAGTAGGGGAGAAAATAGGGGAAAGGCTGGAGGCCTGCCAAGCCTCCCAGCACCCCCCCCCCCAAGCCAGGGAAAAAAGACTGCGATCTGGGGTGTTCCCTAATCCCATACCGAGGAAGAGCCAGCCTCCAGAATCAAAGCACTGGAAGCCAGCTATCTGCCCTCTGGTCCTCCTCCCTAGAGTAGGGAGGGGGGAAGCCTGGAGGCCCCTAATAGAGTCCACCTGGAACCCACAGCAGTCCACCCGAGGTGGCATTCAGGCCGGGCCTAGAGTCCAGGGGGATATAGGGGAATGGCTGAAGGCCTGCCAAGCCTCCCAGCACCCCCCCAAGCTAGGGAAAATGCCTTCGGTCTGGGGTGTCCCCTAACCTCATACCTGGGAAGAGCCAGCCTCTAGGATCAAAGCACCAGAAGCCAGCTACCATTGCAGAAATTTTTTAATGTTTCTGTTCAGAGAAGTCTATGAAAAAAGTTTTTGTGATATATATATATAAAGACAAGATAGTTAAAAAAAAGATTATTTTGAATATAATGTATGCACAATTAAACCTATGTACTTTTATAGCTAAATCTACCTTCATTATCAGTGACTACTATGAATTAGAAATCACAGAAGTGGTTTGAAATTTCCTTATTATTTTTCTGGCAGAGGCTGCTATGGCAGCCTCCCCTTGTGTCTAAGAGAATATTATCTCCATCTCTCAGAACAAGAGAGCTAATATGGTAACTTCTCACTGTCTTAGATTGACATACTGGACCATATTTATCTGCTTTATATTAATAAAGTGCTTTCGCCCATTTTCATGTAATACAAGTCTAGAATCAGGTGTGAGAGAGTTTTGGAAATATTAAATCAATTTCGAATTGGTTGACAGGGCTAATTTTACTCTGTTCTTTCCTTTCTCAGCCCCACATCAGTTTCATTCCAACAATACCATATGGGTCAGATTAACAGCTGTAGCAAATTGATTAATTAACTATGTATGTGTATGCATGTGTCTATGTGTGGTGGCTAACTTTATGTTTGTAGTCAAATTTTATGTCTTTTTTGTTATATCTATGTAAAGCCCTTCCCATCCCCCTCTTTTGCCTCCTGTGCAATTCCTCTACACTTCCTTTCTTGGCCAGCACCAATACCCCAGATATCCTGGATTTGTTACTTTTCCCATTAAATCCCATTACCCCTACAACTTACCACCCCTTGTGCTCTGGAGTTCACACCATATCCTTTCAGCCTCATATGGGAATCATGAGACTGCCTACATTGATCGAGTTGGCCCTGATTCAGTGACTGATCTCAACCCATGACTTCAACCACCAACTGCAGGAAATCATTGATACTTCCGTTGCCTCCCTTGTTGCTGTCCACCAACATATTATCTCATTAGCTGAAGTAGTTTCCCAGACCTGACATACCATGGACTTGATCAAACAGACAAAGGAAAATATGTGTATTTCTTTATGTGTACTTCTTGACAACAATGTTGTTAAGTAGTCCTCCAGAACAAATGTACTTGGAATTGATCACAATAGTCCAGGGGGGAGTATGTGCATTTCTTTATGTATATTTCTTGGGAAAGAATCTTGTTATTATTCCTATGAATCAGGGATAGTGGAGAATGGCATCAACTGAGGAATAAATACTACAATCGAGCCATAAACTCCTGGTGCCCCAATGGCACTTAGTGGAAATATCCTTTTATTCTTTTGTTCATAGATCCAGTAAATGGGATATCATTTTTTTTTTCTTTTTGGTTTTTGGGCCACACCCATTTGATGCTCAGGGGTTACTCCTGGCTATGCGCTCAGAAATCGCCTCTGGCTTGGGGGGGACCATGTGGGACGTTGGGGGGTCGAACTGCGGTCCGTCCTACGCTAGCGCTTGCAAGGCAGACACCTTACCTCTAACGCCACCTTCCCGGCCCCGGGATATCTTATTTTAAGAAAAAATATTCCCATCTATTAGACCTAAAGGCTCCAAAATTTAAACTTTCCAAGTAGGTAATAAACCCTTGATATTCGCCATATTGGTTTGACTTAAGCTTCAGTTGCTCTGATATTGGCCATATACCCCCCAAAATAGGTCCCACTGTGGGCCTTAGATGGAATTGTAGTAGACTTTGTGCCCTCTGACAATGACATAAAACCAGGACAAGCTTCCTGCCACCCTGCAACAAATGGGATATGAGAGCCCAAGGACCCAAGTCTAATGTCTTAAGAAAGCCACCAACTATTTAAAAAATGGGTGAAATGGAACCTTTACTTTCCTCAAGACTTATAAGAAGGACTCTTGGTATCAGACAACTAAAGACTGGCATGAATCATGCAATTGAAAGGAGTAACCAAATGCTTCCTGGGAAAGGCCATCCTGTTCTAAACCTAATTTAGGTTAAAACTACACTAACAACTAGCATGACAATGCTAAAGAATGAGAGACGGATAATGCCTGTTGCTATACAGGCAGGGGTGGGGGAGGTGGGGGGCATTGGTGGTGGGAATGTTGCACTGGTGGGGGGAAAATTCTGTTTATGACAGAAACCCAACTATGAATATGCTTGTAATGATGGTGCTTAAATAAAGATAAAAAAAAAAAGTCTTTATCCCAGCCCGGAGTGGTAGCACTAGAGGTAAGGTGTCTGCTTTGCAAGTGCTAGCCTAGGATGGACCAAGTTTCAATCCCCCCGTGTCCCATATGGTTTCCCAAGCCAGGAGCAATTTCTGAACACATAGCCAGGAGTAATGGCATCAATGGATGTGGCCCCAAAACAAAACACACAAACAAAAAGTCTCTATCCTAGCTTTTATTAGGACTATGCAAAATTAAAGCCACTTTTACCATTTTGTTATAAACTCTGCTCTGATCTGCTCTGAGTGTATTGGAACTGTTTACCCATGCTGTTGGCAGCACTAGTACTACTGATTCTGGGAGGCTGCCTTTTGTGGGGAAAAATTGTATATAGAGTGAGCACAACTTATCTAGCCCATCTCCATTTTATGTGCTTAGCAAACAGAAAAGGGGAAGGTATTGCCATACACACAGCTTATCTGAAAACAGAAACTTTACCTTAGTTTCCTTTTCTCTTCACCAATCCCTTTTTAAATGTAAAAGACACACCTAAACTTGATTACCATGAAATAGGTATTTTTGTCTGTTATCTGCCCTCTCCCTTTCCCCCAAATTTGGATTGAGAATGTACAATAAAGATTACAGGAGAAGGATGGTTGGTGCTCAATCCATGAGGCTGGGAAGTTATTGACCCCAAGTTTTTCTCTTATGTCTATCTTATTTCCTTAATCCTTCAGGCTCCCTTGCTTTTGGCTGGTTCATCCAGGACTGAACTCCAGCACATGTCATTCATTTTTCAGAAGAGGCAAATCAAAGCAACAATGAGATATCATTTCATACCATATAGTAGCACACACACAAAAAGAATATCTAGTGTTGGCATAAATTCAAAGACAAAGGAGCTCTCATTTCCTGCTGGTGGGAAAGTCAACTAGACCAGCATTTCTAAAACAACAACAACAACAACAACATTGATATTCCTCAAAAAATTAGAATTGAACTTCCATATAATCCAGTTTTATCACTCCTATGAATATACCATAGGAACCCAAAAACACAATGCAGAAAACCTCTCTGCATTACTATGTTAATTGCAGGACTATTCACAATAGCCAGAATCTGAAAATAACCCAAGTGCCCTAGAGCAAATAAGTAGATTAAGAATCATGGTATATGTACACAATAGAATGCTACACAAATTTTATGAAAAATCTAGTCATGTAATTTAGTTATACATGGATGAATATAGAGAGTGGTTTTTGGGGGGATTGTTTGTTTGTTTGTTTTGAGGTCACATCTGGCAGTGCTCAGGGTTTACTCCTGGCTCTATACTCAGAAATCGCTCCTGGCAGGCTTGGAGGTCCATATGGGATGCCAGGATTCAAACCACCGTCCTTCTGCATGCAAGGCAAATGCCTTACCTCCATGCTATCTCTCCGGCCCCTAATATTGAGAGTGTTACGCTGAACAAAAGGAGTTAGAGGGATATATATAATATGAACATGCTCATTTGTGGGATATAAAAAATAATATTGTATCAATATACAAAGACAACCAGAGACAACAGAGACAAGATACAGCGGGAGAAGTCCATTGTAGGAAGCTTTTGACAATTATCCAGGGAAAGCAATTAGGTAAGAGAAGGGTCTACTATGACCATGATAGATGTAAATGATCACTTGTGATAAGAATTGTTTGCTGAAAAGAGATAAAGTGATATACACGATACCCTTCCATAATAATATTGTAAGCCACAGTGTCTAAAAGGAATAAAAAGGAAGAGAGAGAGAGAGAGAGAGAGAGAGAGAGAGAGAGAGAGAGAGAGAGAGAGAGAGAAGGCTGGAGAGCCTTCCTTTTTCCACTTTATTGACCCAAGTCTTTGACTTATACTAACTATTCCATGTAAACGAGAGACACATATTTCAGAAAACTCAAGACTCTTCCAAACTGATGAAAGTTTACTCCTGTTTATTGTATAATAAAGTAATACTCAACATTTTCCAAGTTATTTTAGTTTTTGAAGTTTTCCTGTTTCATCAATTGATACAACACATCTATGTACTAATACTTTATTTTTATTAATAAAATTTTATAATTAATATTTATGAGAATCAAAATAAATCATTATATGAAAAATGTGTTCTGTGACAGTAGATTTTTCATTTTTTTTACTATTTCTACTCCTCATTTATATCCCAGATGAATTTCAATGGTATGTCTTTCATCTTCTTTTGGAATATGATGTCAAATCTTTCACTTTGCTGCACAGTAAAATTATTTTTCCAATCACCGATGGTACCTAATGTGATAAATACATGCATATTACCTGGTGGAAGAAATATATTCTTCAAAGCAAAAGTTTCTCCAACATCCTTTACTCTTTTTTAAAGAAAGGATACTAATTATTCATTGTCAATTAGGTTTAATAATTCACTTTTCCTCATATGAATATGTCAATTTTAATTACATAAATTTCACCAACTTCTATCATACAATTATTACTTTACTTTAGAGAAAAAATATATCTGGTAACATTTTAAAACTCATTTTATTAAGCTTTAAGAAACATACTGGGCACAATAATACACTGGCATATAACACAATTTTAATACATGCATACTATTAAGTAGTCCTTAAATTTTTATAAATTATATATAATACTTTTATATTTTAAAACTGTGTGAACAAGAAAAAAGGTATTTAAGAATGTCATCTTGTTCTAAATTGCTCCCACATCAGCCATTGGTGAAGTTTTACTGGAAAGTGGAATTTATAGCAGATTGAGTTAATGAAATTCATAGCAGTTTTGGTTATTGCATTTGTTGGTACCAGAATTTATAAGACTGGATTAAGAAGTTATCACATTTTTCCTTATTTTATGCTTTTTTTATTTTGGGGGCCATACCCTAATATGCTCAGGGGCTAATCCTGTCTATGCTCTCAGAAATCGCTCCTGGCTTGGGGGACCATATGGGATGCCGGGGATCAAACTTTGGTCCGTCGTAGGCTAGCCCCAACAAGGCAGACAGACCCCTTAATGCTCCGCACCACTGCTCTGGCCCCTATTATGTATTTATAATATTCTGGGTTACACCTTGCAATGATCAAGGTTTACTCTTAGCTCTACACTCAAGATATACTCAGGGGACCATATGGAATGCCACGGATCATACACAGGTTGGGTTCATCTAGGCAAATGCCTTGCCTGCTTTATGGTATCTCTCCAGCCCCTCAAGTCTTTCAATGAAGAAAATGTGAGGAACTAAAAAATCTCATGTTCCGCTCTTATATGAAATCTGATAAAAAAGCATATTTATATTTTATTGTTTTTAAGAAAATGTAGCTTAGTTAATGCTTATGGTATGCAAAGATAAAGTCACAACAAACTACAGGAATTTTTTTCACTGTCCTTATGTCATTTTGACTATAATTTTAAATTGTGATGTAAATTTTAAATTAAATTTTAAAATAAAACTAAAATTATAACTCTAGAGTACTATTAAACTATTATAAAAGATATATAATAAAAATTAATAGCAATTCTGGTTACATGTATCCAAATATATTTAGTTAAAACTTCTTATTATATTTTAAACATAACTTCCTATAGAATAGAGTAAAGATAACTGATAACTGAAAGTTAATATTAGGTTCAGTTCTCAAATTTTTACTAAAGAGTGTTCAGATTTATAATGCATTTTTGGGACATTTTCAGAACATAACTAATTTTCTCTAAGAGCAGGTTATTATCCTTGGAGGGGTATGTAGGAAGTATCCCTTATTTAACCATATGACTAGGATTCTATAAAACTCTTCAAACGTATTTTATCTAAACTACTGAGTATTTACCTTTGCGCAGGAATTGTCCATAATTATTTCTTTTTCCAATTTCATTAGTGATTATATCATCATAATTTGCTCTTGAATCAGCTTTCATATTCTTAAATGTAGCTTGCTTCACAACAGTATCCAAGTCATCTTCACTGAGTTCTTTTCCAAGAAACTTGCAAAACTTTTGCACAACACTTCTGAGATCCTGAAAGAATTTTGAGTTTGAAGACCCATTCGATTTATAAAAAGTACATGCAGCTCTATTGCATTTTGGAAAACCAAAACTACTTCATATTATTCTAAGTCTATAGTTTAACAAAGATATGGTTTTCTACTTTTACCTTAAAAGCAATTTTGTTTTAACAAGCCTTTTTAGAGATTACAGTTATTTAATTTTAAAAGCTAGCATGTTTTTTATTCATTGACCCATTCATTTAACCAACAGTTTTTAGAATCTTTTGCTTGTGATAATGTACAACATAATGAGAGATATAAATATGTGCTAGCTGTATTTATTGAGTTTTTGCCCCTGTCTTCAGAAATTCTCCATCACTTATTTTAGTATATTTAATTTTATTAAACAGATCTAGAAATGTGAGCCAATATTCTTTATCTAAATGGTTACAGAAAAATGAATCACAAAATATAACTGTACTGCATATATACTGTATACTGATGAAGTTCAATGATTAAGGATACACAAAAATTAATGCACATATGATATGACCATAACAAAGAAAAAGTATTTATGTAAAGAAGAAATTTTAAACATTTATCTTACCTTCTTCATCTCCTCATATGACACAAATAGAATATTAAATTTATGTCTGTGTTCATACCAGCCTTTGATGTGATCAAACCAAAGACTTCCTACAACTGTGAAGAAAATTAGTGAGTGGTAAGGTAAGATCTTACACATTTTTAGCAGCAACTTACAGTCCTTTTAAAGATAGATTGACCACTTGACAACCTATAAATTGAAGTTTGGGGTACTTACAACCTATCTTTTCTAGGTGCTCATTCTCTGGATAATAATAAGCCTAAGGAACAAACAGACTTTGATACTTTCTTTAGGTTAAAACATATCCTTATCTTCTCTCACATTAAAATTCATCATTATTGGGGCCCGAGCGATGGTGCAAGTGGTAAGGTGTCTGCCTTACCCGAGCTAGCCTAGAATGGCTGTTCGATTCCCCAGCGTCTCATATTGTCCCCCCAAATCAGGAGTGATTTCTGAGCACATAGCCAGGAGTAATCCCTGAGCATCACCTGGTGTGCCCCTCCCAATAAATATCATTATTTTTGCCTTTGTCTGTTTAAGATCTATAATGAACAACTTTGGTTGCCAGTAGTGAAATAGAACCTGAATAAAATCTAAATAAGTATTATCTTCAGTCTTACATTTCACAAGCCTAGTGCATAATTCTGCCCTTCTCTGTAATAGAATGGAAAGCTTAAGAAGTAAAATTATCCTATACATAACTATGCAGAAACGCATGCATCTAGCTTTGCATCTAACTAGTTAGAATAACAGGATTACTGGAAGTGCTTTTATGATCCAGTCAAAATACTTCAAGAGCACATGACTTTAGAATATTGGCTCCAAAGTGGTCTTGATTAAAATATAAATTCAGAAGGTGACTTACTAATGGTCATAATGTAATAACATTTATCATTACTTTTTCCATCTTCCAAAATATTTCAATAACTTTACAAATTTGACTAAAATGCTATTAATAACTAAATTCAGTTACCTTTTCCATCTAGAAACTGCTGCATGAAACTTTCCATATTTTTAGAAGCTTCAAATACAACCACCCAATTTGAAAAATGAAAAAATGAGGTCATAACATCCTTAGGATTTCTGTATATGTAAATAATCTGCAGATAAATTATTAAATTTAACTATTTGCAGTTTCTCAAACACATAAATAATCATATGAATGTGATTTAATTTTATAGCAAGAAGTTATATTGTTCTCAATATTTTGTGCTATTTTAAAGACTGAAGCAAATATTCACATATCATTTCACATGAATCTATGGCAAAATTCTAATTTTTACATGAATTTATTAACATAGCAACTTAGTTTTTTTTTGTGTAGTGACTTTAAATTTTTCTTCATGATCATGAAGTGTTATTTAATAGTCAAATTGAGAAGTAGTAACTAAAAGGAAAAATACTTAAAAAATACTTTTGAGGGATTAAAAATATGTACAGAGGGTACAAGACCAAATAGGTTTCATCTGCTGTACCCTATATAGTCTTCAGAGCTCCCCTGAGTATCTCTGAGCATAGAGCTAGGAGTAAGCATGGATAGGTATGGCACCACACAAAAACAATCTAAATAAAATGTTTTAAAAGTAATTAATTACTGAGCCCGGAGAGATAGCACAGTGGTGTTTGCCTTGCAAGCAGCCGATCCAGGACCAAAGGTGGTTGGTTCGAATCCCGGTGTCCCATATGGTCCCCCGTGCCTGCCAGGAGCTATTTCTGAGCAGACAGCCAGGAGTAACCCCTGAGCAAGCCGGGTGTGGCCCAAAAACCAAAAAAAAGAAAAAAAAAGTAATTAATTACTAGAAAAATAATGAAAATAAATCTATGCTTAAAATTATTTATAAACAGTAAGAATTTAAATATGTGAAACTTTAATTTTAAAATTATTGTCCTGATTTTGGTGAAATATTTCCCAACTCAAAATTATATTAAATAAAAAATTATTCCATTTGTTACATTGTTACATTAAATTTAAATAGAGGGTGCTGATAAAAAGAAATTAAAAGTGGGATAAACAAGATAATACATAATTGGTAATAGATTTGTCTACATGAAACACGCCAATAACAGAAATGTAACATGAAATTAGCTTAAAGTCATAAAATTTTATTTTATGATGAATAATCATTACCAACACACTTAAAATATGCTTAATCTCATAACTTATTTGGGACATAAAAATTCAATATTTTTATAATACAGATTGTTGAAAATTAAAATATAATAGACAAATTTAAATAACATAGGGAAAATGACAAGAAAAAATATATATGAACCTTGTTTCAGGAATGACTGCTACAAAATTTTTGTTTTAAAAAAAGTGTAATTGGGCCCAGAGAGATAGCTCAGTGGCGTTTGCCTTGCAAGCAGCCGATCCAGGACCAAAGGTGGTTGGTTCGAATCCCTGTGTCCCATATGGTCCCCCGTGCCTGCCAGGAGCTATTTCTGAGCAGACAGCCAGGAGTAACCTCTGAGCAACACCAGGTGTGGCCCAAAAACCAAAAAAAGTGTAATTTATGAAATTTATGTAATTTGCTTTATGGTTGTATTTTTAGGCTATAGCCAATGAGTATGAAATTATACTTCTAAAACATACAGTATTATAAACTAATAATACTCAAATTTTAAACTTTAATATGCAAAAAATTAGCAATGTGTTAAAATAAGTATTACAAGAAAATAGGATTTAATCTATAAATAGAAAGTCTTTAATTACTAGTAGCTTGCTTATATTTCATTATTTCATTAAAGATTAAAATTGGTAAATATCGACTATCTTCAGAATAACAAAATATGGCATTCCATAAAATGGCTTTTCTGGAATTAGGAATGGAATCATAAAAAGTAAAATTTAAGAGAAATTTGAAAGTAGAGGAACTTACAGACATATGCTATCTTAAAGTCAATAGCAAACAAAGAAAAAGTTGGACAAAAATTACAAAAATGTTGGTGTAGTGCTCTTCTATTGTTCCACTATTTTCAACTACAAAAACAGAAAAATTGGTCTAAATTTTAGAAAATCATCCAGAATACTGTAGAAAAATGGGAGGAGAAGTGGGTACTCCAGTGGTACTAAGTAATTATTCCTGAAGAGGTCAGAGAACATATCCAGGAACCGCAGTTGGCTATATGCCAGTCAAGCACTCTACCAGTTCTACAATTTCTCCTGTGCAATTTACTATGTGAAAAGGGTACATTTTAAAAATATATTAAAAATAAATACCTAATTATGGATAAGATATTGCCTACTAATATGAATTAATCATATTTTAAATAACATGCAGCATTATATAAACTATATAATTATATATATATTTATATAATTATATATAATTATATAAATTATTATATAATTACTATATAAACTGTAATTTTAATGTTAGCAAAACATGTAATTAAAATATTTAATTATTTAAGACACCTGGAGAAAATTGCATGATCATTATGATGGGAAAGTGTTTTCAGCAAGTCACACAGATTAAACAGTATAAAGAAAAGATGAATATACTTGGCTTCAAAACAGCAGAATAAAGTGACTGAACAATAATAATTCATATCATAAATAATTAGATAATCTAATCTTAGGGTACTATATGTAGCCAATCAGAATTCAGTCCTTGTCCATATGGTCCCTGAATACCACCACGAGTTGTTTATGAATGCAGAGTCAGAAGCACTCTGAGCATCACCAGTTGTGACTAAAAACAAAAAGCAAAAAAAAAAAAAAAAAAAAAAAAGACAAAACAAAACAAAACAACACAATAAAGACATTTTTGAACAATAATCAACACAATCTCTATAGGTATAAGATGCACTGGCAAAGTATTTGCATCATTGATATGCTTCTAGAAACTATGAACATTACTTAAAATTTAGAAATAAGTAAAATTACATCATTAAAATATATTAAAATTAAAGATGCATATTATTGATAATCTAACTCATTGGAGAATATGTGAGGAAACAACTATACTTATATGGTGTTTGATAAAGAATAACTTGTTAGATTATGAAAGCAATTAGATAACACCTATAAACAACTATAAAATATAATAAGTTAAAACTGTGGAACCTGAGAAGTCTGTTTTTAATAAAATATATCATGAGAAACAAATGTAAAAACATTGCTGTCACTTCTTTTACTACAACATACTATCCTGTCTTCCAATATTCTTGAAATATTTTATCACCATGTCATAAAAATCTATGAGAACATTTAAAAATATATTGTATGGGATAACATGAAAAAAAATTTGCGGGCCCGGAGAGATAGCACAGTGGCGTTTGCCTTGCAAGCAGCTGATCCAGGACCAAAGATGGTTGGTTCGAATCCCGGTGTCCCATATGGTCCCCCGTGCCTGCCAGGAGCTATTTCTGAGCAGTCAGCCAGGAGTAACCCCTGAGCATCGCCGGGTGTGACCCAAAAACCAAAAACAAAAACAAACAAACAAACAAAAAAAAAGAAAAGAAAAAAACAAAAAAATTGCTATGTACATTATTATTGCAAAATAAAAATGTGAATAATTCATTTACTTAAATTTTAGCATTTATTTTATTTGGATTCTTTTAAGTGATGGCAAGGAAGCCAGAGGCTTACCCCAGAGATTAGTGACCCAACAGGTCACTAGTTTAATATAATCCTTGGTGGATAACATGTAACTGCAAGTAAGGCAATCACCTATACCCTGTACTGATTATGAAGCATTTAATAGTCATTTTAAAGGATTTGGATGTGTGCAAATGGAAAAGACATTTTTAGGTGTTATTTGTGCCAAAAGCTATTTCTTAGACATACTTTAGCTTTTTTGTTCTTGAGGCCGTTTGGTACTAAATAATATGGCAGATGAGAAGAGAAAAGGCGAGGGTCTGGTCTTCGGAGGAAGTCCATATTACGAATGTTGTATTCTAAAAAGGGGGCTAGGTCAATTGTTTCCATCATTCTAGTTTGTTTACGATGTTCTTCAAAGTATATCAAACTTAATATCTGCTGTGTCCAGATGGTACCTGTAAAAACAAGTAATCTTCGATTCTGATTTTTATTTACTTATTCACTTTTTTGTGTAGTGATAAAGATTTTACTAAAACTAATTTTGAAATATGTGAAGTGAAAGTAAGAAATATATTTTCAAGAGAGAACACAGACTTCTCCAGAGTAGAAATAAGAAAGAAAAGAAATCCAGATAAAAGTAAGTGAGATATATGTTTAGAGGAGAGCACAAGCCTCCATTAATTTTTAATGATATGTCATTGCTAATGCCATACATCTCGAACCCACTTTGAGATTTTAATTCATTTTATGCTCTTAGACTTATTAATTTAATTTTGTTAGTATCTTATATTGAAAATGTAAAACTGAGAGTTCTTAGTTCCTTTTACTCTCTGAAGATTATGGTTGTCTTACCATTACAGTGATCATATTAATCCTTCAGCTTCTCAATTTCCTGCCTTTGTGAAAACTTCCTTTATACACTTCTATGTGATTTCCTATTTCTTTTCTTATTTTTCTTTATTAAAGTTTTATCTTTTGGAAGTATAAGCAAATTGAGAGCTCAAGACCCCTTTCATATCTGATTATTTCTTGTATATAGCATAATATTTCCCTACCAAGCTGAACACACACACAAGACAAGGAATACATACATAAAATACCTGGGGAAATGCACATTTGTTCACATTTATTACCAAGTTAAAGTGAAGACTGGTAAAAATGTGGCCCTACTTTTTTTTACTTACCAGATTTAGGATATGTAATTATAAAGACATCATCATCTCTAATTTCAAAATCCTCTAGATTCTCTAGCAAGTCCTTATCAACTAAAGTACGTTCAAAATTAAAGCCTTTAAAGTTCAGTAAATAAGTATCAGTATCCATAATTAGTAACCTACAAGTAAAAAGAAAATTGTTTTTATAATCTTAGAATTGTATAATATATAACTAAAACTTATTGAGTGTTAGAATTATAGCAAAATCAGTTTAAATACCACATTCATTCACTATAAAGTGCCTGTCATACATTGCCATTTATTACTGAAAGAAACTTCATTTAAAAGAGGTATTATTATTACTATGTTAAGGAAGAGGAAACATAGGTAAAGGAAACTAAAATACCTACTCTAAAATCTTACAAGGAATATATTACCATATGAAGAAATTAAGGTGCAGAGAAGTGTCAGAAAATGCACACCAATTGTCTTGGTAACAGTTGACAATTTTTTTTTTTTACAATTTGGTCAGGGTCTTTTATTTTAATAACTTGATTACATAATATTTAGTTCACATTTTATTATTTGCCATTTTCCAATTTAAAAAAATCAAGAACTTTTGTATTTTCTTCCCATTATTTTTCTTTGCTTTTTTCTTTTTTCATTATATTATTATCTTCTTTCTTTCTTTTTATGAGTACACCTCTTTCCATATCTCTCTATTCTTTCTTCCTTCCTCATTCTTTTTCCTTTTTTCCTTTCTTCCTTCCTTCTTTTCTTCCATTTTCCTTCCTTCTTCTCTCTCTCTTCTTTCTTTTTCTTCCTTTCTTTTTTCCTTTCTTTCTTCCTTTCTTTCTTTCTTTCTCTTTCTTTCTTTCTTTCTTTCTTTCTTTCTTTCTTTCTTTCTTTCTTTCTTTCTTTCTTTCTTTCTTTCTTTCTTTCTTCTTTATTTCATAAATAATCTGTCTCTAAAAGACAATACTTAGGCATTGGGATCTGACTTACTGTTTCAGATGATTTATGGGGTAAAAACTGCAGAAATTACAATTTTCTTTCAATTAGAAATGTTACCCTCATATAGTTTCAGAGTATTTCATAGTATTATAATTTTTCTTAGAACTTTTATTGATTCAGAAATTTGTAGTTAATTTAAATTAAAAAATAAAAATGAAAACAGAAGCAAAGAACACAAAAATATCTGTTTTAAAAATAGCATCACTGTGTGCTTCTATAACACAGATGTCTAAATTGAAATAATACTGACATTAATATAGTTCAAAGATAATGCATTATAATGTAGCATTTCACAGTTTCACAAAAAACTTAGGTCTGATTGAAAATTTTGCTTTTGAATGTTAAAAAAGCATCTTAGAAGTTAGAATAATATTTGGTTATAACATCATAGAATTTAATTAAACACTTAAAATTTTAAATATTTGAAAATAACCATCACTCTTTTAAAGAGAAAAATCAGAATAAAGTTTTGCAGACATTGGAGTAAATAATAACTAGTATTAAATTCATATGCTTTTTAGTAAGCATTCATTTTTCTAACCCATAACAGATGGAAAAAAATCAGTTTCTGGGTATTATGACCTAATTACACCATTTAATAATTGTACCACTAACACAAAAATTTTATTTTAATAAAATTTAATAATTGGTTTTAATAGATATTTTATTTCAACTGCCAGAGAAGACATTTTAGAATTTTACTTAACTTCTAGTAAAAGATACTATTGAAACCCACCTAACTACAGTTTTCTCACTATTAGTAGAAGCTTATATAACTAGTTAGATCAGGAGATAGACTGGAATTTTCTGATAAAGTACAAAAAGAAATAAACAGAAGTTGCATTTGGCAATACATGAATGAATAATTCAGGAAACCCTGAATTGGGCCTTAGAAGTATGAAGAAAGAGAATTTAGAGAATGGATTTATGGAAAATATTCTAAGCTGAATGGAAAGAAAATGTAAAATGAGTTATGTCACAGGCAACCTACTATCCCACAATGCTAAACACACTACCCCAGCACCAATTTCAGACACTGAATGCTAAGAAAAAGAAGGGTCAATCAACCCATAGAGTGTGAACATCACTGTGGAGTTCTTTTTGATATTATATTTTTCTCAGTCATGATTAGTTTCACAAAAGAATTATAATGTTCTAGTATTTTAAAACACTGCAAAAAAGAAATATAAAGTATGAAGTAAATTCATGTGGGATCTTTGCAGTAATATGTCAAATATTGCATGCATTTCTTTTTTTTTCTAATTGAATTTTCATTTATTGTTTTATACAGTCAACTTAAATATATCAGAATTAGAATATTTTAAAATAACATTCCTTTTAATAGTACTTTAACTTGAGTAGGTTCAAGAACTAAAAATATAAGATTAACTTATATACATACTCACATTCGTGCATTGAGTAGTTGAAAAGATATATCAGTTACCTGCTAATTTTTCTTTATTTCTGTCCCTTCACACATGGGGTTGCGCTAAAAAAAATTAATGCATGCATTTCTGATGACTACAGGAGAAAAATTCTATTTAAGGAATTGGCATCTTGTGACTCTTCTTACTATTGTTTTGGAAGGGTTGCCTCCAAGTATGGCTCAGGAAGCCTGAGTTTACCTTCAGTGATTATCAGCCAACCAGTGCTTAGTTAGAAATGACCCTGAAGTTGGAGGCATAGGATCCAAACTAGGACAAGTAAAGCTAGGCATCTACCCTAACTACTACCTGTCAGCCCTCTTCTCTTATTCTTGTACTGACTTCTGAAAGTGATCAGGAAACACAGATTATTAAATGAAAGAAAATGCATAATGTTGTATGCTGAAGAAAAATACTTTAATGATCATATATGTAAGTCTACCCTCTGTTACTCACTGTTTGCAGATCTGTTGAAGCAAAAAACACTTCTGATATAATTTTGAGGATGTTAGGAATGAATGTTTTGCAGATATAAATATAAATACTTCCTGTAGTTTTCTTGGCCAATAACAAGTGTTTGAAGCAGTCAGCATTTAGCCCAATTTGGATGAGTACATTGGGTAACATTTTATTGACATTTAGGAAATCTTATTGATTTACTACAAAAAAAATCAATGGAATAAAAACTTGTAGTTATACAAAACAAACTGCAATATAGGTCATATTACTTAACTTTGATGATTTTTCCCACTTTTTGTCTGTTCTCTTTGTGAGCTGTTCAATAAGGAATTCTGGTAGAAGAATCCCTCAGTTGAAAGTATATGTTAGAACCAAGTCTTGAGCTTGTTGGACTTGTTCTAGCTGCCCCATATGCACCAATAATGTCACGTGGCATTGTTCCTCTTTTGCATAGGCACATTAAAATAGAAAAATATTATACATACAAACCAGTTCTTATCTATTAAAGATAGGAACACACAAATCTTGTAATGCAATGGGACCTTACACCCTGAACATTGGCATAATAACCTGGCTCAGGACTCAGAAGAATGGGCATTCTCCATTCACCCCTGAATCAGGGAAGTCATCTACAAAACAACCAAGGTTGTCTATAACATCACCTAAAAGCAATCCTCTACCAGGAAAGACCCTACCACTGCTCTGACATCAACCTACACAAAAGACCTTTCCTTTAACATCAAGAAGACTTAACAACAACGACCTGCTTTCAGGACAGGGCTTTCTGAATTGCCCTCTAATTGGGAGGTGAAACTAGAGGATGTTGCACATCATTCTGACTTCAATGTAGGATATGCAGATTCCAGTATCTTTAACTACAGTGACCTGACACCAACAACAGTGACTGTGTGAAAAATAAAAGTGTATTGGCACTACAGACTTGAGTTAGACAACCTAGTATGCCTGCAACCTAGAATTGGTCTTATGCTAGAAAACTTCAGGGGTAGGGTCTCCTTGTATTTAGGCCAAGGCTTTTCCTTTCCATGTCTCCCATATTTTAGTGGGCCTATGCAAACAATTGCCACTCTAACACCGTTTTTGCTGTGCTCCTTTGACTCTAGTCCTTAAAAAAAAACACTTAAACTTTTGAGGTTAACTTAAACTAATATGCATGTGCATGGAACTGTTAAAAAAATTAAATTTTGTGGCTTTAGATTGCTTTGTGAACTGCTAAGAAATGTTATAATGTACTACAACCTGGGGACTTGAGGGACAAAGTAATTGTGCATGGGTTCTGTATTATTTTTCTTAATGTTCTTTGGCTGAAAGTTCAAAATTAAGGTGTCAACAAGGGGATTTCTTCTGAGAATTTTGTTTATGGGTGATTGTCTTTCTACTGTAACCTTACCTTGTCCTCTTTCTTTGCATCTTTGTTCTCATATTAAAAATTAAAAATTAAAAAATAAAATAAATTCTCTTTAATAGAAGTAAAAGAAGAGTACTTCCAGTGCTAAATGGAACAAAGAAAGCCTCTTCAACAAGTGGTGTTGGCACAACTGGGTAGCCACTTGCAAAAAATTGAACTTAGACCCCCAGCTAACATCATGTACGAAGGTAAAATCCAAATGGATTAAAGACCTCGATATCAGCCCCAAAACCATAAGATATATAGAACAATACGTAGGTAAAACACTCCAGGACATTGAGGCTAAAGGCATCTTCAAGGAAGAAACTGCACTCTCCAAGCAAGTGAAAGCAGAAATTAACAGATGGGAATATATTAAGCTGAGAAGCTTCTGCACCTCAAAGGAAATAGTGCCCAAGATACAAGAGCCACCCACTGAGTGGGAGAAACTATTCACCCAATATCCATCAGATAAGGGGCTAATCTCCAAAATATACAAGGCACTGACAGAACTTTACAAGAAAAAAACATCTAATCCCATCAGAAAATGGGGAGAAGAAATGAACAGACACTTTGACAAAGAAGAAATACAGATGGCCAAAAGACACATGAAAAAGTGCTCCACATCACTAATCATCAGGGAGATGCAAATCAAAACAACGATGAGATACCACCTCACACCACAGAGAATGGCACACATCACAAAGAATGAGAATAAACAGTGTTGGCGGGGATGTGGGGAGAAAGGAACTCTTATCCACTGCTGGTAGGAATGCCATCTAGTTCAACCTTTATGGAAAGAGATATGGAGATTCCTCCAAAAACTGGAAATCGAGCTCCCATACGATCCAGCTATACCACTCCTAGGAATATACCCTAGGAACACAAAAATACAATACAAAAACCCCTTCCTTACACCTATATTCATTGCAGCTCTATTTACCATAGCAAGACTCTGGAAACAACCAAGATGCCCTTCAACAGACGAATGGCTAAAGAAACTGTGGTACATATACACAATGGAATATTATGCAGCTGTCAGGAGAGATGAAGTCATGAAATTTTCCTATACATGGATGTACACGGAATCTATTATGCTGAGTGAAATAAGTCAGAGAGAGAGAGAAAAAAGCAGAATGGTCTCACACATTTATGGGTTTTAAGAAAAATGAAAGACATTCTTGCAATAATAACTTTCAGACACAAAAGAGAAAAGAGCTGGAAGTTCCAGCTCACCTCAGGAAGCTCATCACAAAGAGTGATGAGTTTAGTTGAATAAATAACTACATTTTGAACTGTTCTAATAATGAGAATGTATGAGGGAAATTGAGAACCTGTTTAGAGTACAGGCGGGGGTCGGGTGGGGAGGAGGGAGACTTGGGACATTGGTGATGGGAATGTTGCACTGGTGATGGGTGGTGTTAAGAAAAAAAATATATTGTTATTCAGTAATGGAATACAATGTATATACAATATATTATTATATACAATACATTGCATTATAAAAAAAAAGAATAAAGTCTAACTTGACTTCCAAATTTTCAGCTGATTTTTTCCTTTTCCCCTCTTCCACGTGTCCCCTCCTCTCTCTTAGTAGACTCTCCTCAGGGACTGCCTTTATTTCTTTCCCCCCCCAAAAAAAAAAGAAGTAAAAAAAGAAATGTCATTGAAATTTTAATGTGTATTACACTGAATCTGCATATCATTTTGAATAGGATGGTTATTTTAACAATGTTCAATCTTTGAATCCATGAGCAGAAAATATCTTTCATTTCCTAGATTTTTCTACTTCACTTAGTAGTGACTTAGTTTTCACTGTACATCTCTTGATTATCTTGTTTATTCCTATGTTTTTGATGTTTTGGGGACACTACTTTAAAAGGGATAGTCTTTTAGAATTTTTTCTTTTTTTTTTTTTTTTTTTGGAGTTTTGGGTGTATTTTTATTTTTGTTGTTGTTTGTTTGGGGGACCATACCTGGCAGTATTTGAGAATCAAACCCAGGTTCCATATACAGAAAATGTGCTCTCAACTATCTGAGTTTTCAGAATGCTGGACAAGTTTTTAGAGGAGAGAAATTAGTGATTAGATTAGATTCCTGTTACAAATGAACTGTATCCTTCACCAAGATGACTAGAGGTGTTTTTGTTACTTACCAAGTGATTGAGGCTTCAGGGAGGAAACATTTGCCTCTCCCCACAACTCAGGAGAAATGGCACCAATCTCGACAATTCAGATAAAGTGCATAAATAAGACCGGAGAAAACCAATGTACAAAAAGAGAAAGACCCACCTATAGGGATCACTCCATTTGAACTGAGAAACTGAGCACATGAGAGTTTATAGACTCTCAGAGCCCAGGTGGGTGAAGAGGTGCCCCCTCCTGCTTTTTATGGGTTTCATTGATAGGGTGCACTTTTGTTCCCCTAATTTGAATGGGGGTAGGTCAAAGTTGGTAAGCTGTGAATCTGCAATACAATAAAGCCATCAAGTTCTTACTGATGCCTTTATTGTATCCAAGTTTCTTAACCTTAAAGGAACACCTGAGGAGTTTGGAAATTAGCATCTCCTTTTCTCCTTCCTTTTTATTTTTGGTGTTTGGGCCATACCTCTCAAGGCTTACTTCTGGCTCTGCACTCTACCTCAGTTGCCATTTGCTACTCAGCCTTTTCATTGCCTCATTTATACTGAGAAGCAAGTTCTCATAATGAGAAGCAAGTTTTAAATGAACAGTTCTGTGGGTGAAGGCACAAGAACTCTCCTATACATTTCCACTTGTGTGGCCTTTGTTCCCTCGCTTCAGTGCGTGTTTGGGGGCAGTTTGCAAATGCAGAGGCTGCTCCTCTGCATTATATCCCTCACCATCTTCTGTCTTGGTGAAGTGGCAATTCATCCATGTGCTCAGTTTCTCAGTCTTTTAGAATTTTTATTTTCTAGTTATTTATTTGCATTCAAGAATGACATGGATTTTTGTGTGTTGATTTTTTTGATGATGCCTAACAATATTGCGTTTTTGTTTGTTTGGTTGGTTGGTTGGTTTTGAGCCATAGCCTGTAACGCTCAGGAGTTACTCCTGGCTCTAAGCTCAGAAATCACTACTGGCCATATGGTGACCATATGGGACACTGGGGACTGAACTGAGGTCTGTCCTGGGTTGGCCACATGCAAGGCACTTCTTACCACTGCACTATTGCTCCGGCCCTCTGGTTTATTATTTTTAAGGGGGGGGGGGGGTTCTGGGAATAATCTTTAGGGTAAAAATGTTGCCAGGTTCAGCTTTTATGGAAGGTAATATGGAGATCTCTCAGAAAAAAAAACAGCAATAGAATTTTTGTAAATCTATACAATTCAGCAATATCACTTCTTGGAATCTATCCCCCAAATAACCCACAAATATGTCATAAATGAAAAAAGTTTTTTATTGTCAGATAGAATAATCCCTACCTATTCAGAGGGTAGTTAGAACATGATGATTGGAGTTTACATGATTTGTAATTAAAGTCTCTGCATAATTAAGGCTAATCACACTCATTGCTCCTGTCTAATTTATTCCAAAAAAGGAAAAAATTTTAAGTATGACTGCAAATTTGTGTAATTCTATAAAAAGAAAGTTACCAAAAATATGGTAAACAAAATACTGCTAGGCCATAACAATAATAATTACCTCATTTTCCAGTGTCTAGAATGTCTCTATGGCCTGGAAAGAGAGAACATGGGGTCTTTGCTTACATGCAGCAGGTGCAGATTCAATGGACATTACATATCCCCTGAGCACCACCAGGAGTGACTTCTGGGCAGAGCCAGCAGTAAGCCCTGAGTACTGTGGGTGCTAGCAAAAACAAGACAAAACAAACGAAAATTAACCTGGGCCAGAAAAATAATGTGTGCTTTCCTTGCACACATCAAACTGGATTTAATTTTCAGCAACCCATATGTTACCTAGAGCACTGCAGAAATGATTCATAAATGAGGATCAGTAGTAAGCTCTGAACACAGACTGAGGTTCTGCCCACCAAAAACTAATCACCTTACATAAGATACCTTAAAGGACATGGGAAACATGAGAATAATGTGGGGTAAAGGTAAGACCAATTAAGATTTAGAGAATGCACAGTTAAAATATGGTTAGAAACAGATGGATTTTATCTTTATTGTTGGAAAAAACTGTTTACCAACCAGGGTTGAAAGATTTGAAAAGAAAAAAATTTAAAAGCTAAATATTTCAAATACAACTGGGAATGAAAATCAAGAGTAAAGATTTCATATTTTTACAGTTTGAGAATAGATTCCATAGTTCTGAAGAGTCAAAAGTAATTTTTTGTTCTGCCTTGCCAATATAATTCTTTAAGGAGCCATATTATAAGTAGGTTTTCTCTTATCAGACAGAACTAGTTTCAAAGGAAGTTCAGTCATTAATATTTATCTTCTACTTTATCTCTGTACAACTTATTTTTCATGTGCTAACTGAAACATCTAACTTAGGGGTACTCAAACTATGGCCCGTAGGCCATATATGGCCACCAAGGACATTTATAAAGTCCATGGAGTGTTTCTGCTGCCACTGCCTGTCCTGCTTAGTGGCTGAATTATTTCAGGCCTGCAATACACATGTGTAGAATATGTGCCACACTCTCAGACTCCACTCCTTTTCTCTGTCTTTATATTCTTCCTCTCAGTCTTGTGCAAGGGTCCTCAAAGTATAGCCTATAGGCCACTATTGCTCATAATTTTATTTACTCCTGTTCCCCAGTTATAGTTTTTTATAAAAACCATAAAAAAGTTTGAAGACCCTTGAATAACTTAATGAGTTGTTCTGAAGACTATAAGTTTCTGTTTCCTTTGACTGTTCAAAAATTATATTTTTAGTTTAAAAAATAAATCATAAACGACCTGGCACAGACCTCAGAAGAAAGGGCATAATCCATTCTCCCCTGAACCAGGGAAGCCATCCACGAAACATCCAGGCTGGTCTATAACATCACCTGGAAGCAATCCTCTACCACGGAAGACCTACACTGCTCAGACATCGACCTGCTCAAAAGAGACTTCCCTTAACACTGAGAAGACTAAACAACAACAACGACCTGCTTACAGGACAGGGCTCCCCGCATTGCCCTTTGATTGTGAGGTGAAAGGAGAGGATGCTCCACATCCTGACTTCAATGTAAGATATGCAGATTCCAGGATCTTTAATACAGAAACGATACCAACAACAGAGACTGTGTGAAAAATAAAAGTGTGTTGGCACTACAGACAATGTCTTGGATTGGACGATCTAGCTTGCCTGGAGCCTAGAGTTGGTCTTGGGCCAGGAAACTTCAGGGGTCTGGTCTCTTTGTACTTAGGCCAAGGTTATTTCTTTCCATGTCCCTCATATTTTGGTGGGCCTATGCAAACAACAATTGCCACTCTAACACCATTTTTACTGTGCTCCTTTGACTCTAATCCTTAAAAAGAACTCACTTAAAATTTGAGGTTAACTTAAGCTAATATGCATGTATATGGAAATGTAAGAAAATACTATGCCTGTAATGTTTAAGGAGTTACGTAAGTTTTATGGCTTTAGATTGCCTTGTGTACTGTTAAGAAATATTATAATGTGTTACAATCTGGGGACTTGAGGGACAAAGTAATTGTACATGGATTCTGTCTTATTTATCTTAATGTTCTTTGGCTGAAATTTCAAAGTTAAGATATCAGCAAGGGGACTTCTGAGAATTATGTTATGGGTGATTGTCCTTCCACTGTAACTGTACCTTGTCCTCTTTCTTTGCACCCTTGTTCTCATAATTAAAAATAAAAATTAAAAAAATCATAAATAATTTTTTTAAATAGCATCACTTAAAGTTTTGCTTAGATTTTTCACAGAGCCAAATTCAAAGTTTCAGCAGAGATGTATTCTATCCTTGGGTAAGAATCCACTTTCAAGTATATATTGATATTTATTTAACATTTATTTCTTTTCTAAAACGTTTTAAGAAATGAATCACCATGAATTACACAATTAAAAATGTAGTACTGGGTGCCAAAGCAATAACACAGCAGGTAGGGCATTTGTCTTGCAAGTGGCTGACCCTGATCTAATCTCTGGGATTTTATATGGTCTTCTGAGCCTGCCAGGAGTGATTTCTGAGCACAGAGCCAGGTGTAAACAATGAGCACAACCTGTTGTTAATCAAAAACAAAAAAAAATGTTAGTAATGGCTGAGTTTGTATCATACAACATTCCAATTCCCATCTCTTCACCAGAGTATACTCTCCATCTCCAATGTCTCCAGATTCCCTCCCCTCCCAAACAGCCTTCCTCTATAAAGACACTGTTCTTCTTTCTCTCTTTTCTTCCTTTTTATTCCTTTTAGGCACTGTGATTTTCAATACTACTACTAAAAATATCATGTATATTATTCTTCCTCATTTACAAGAACAAGCACCCACTTCTTGTCCAGAATAATCATTTCCAACTCCATTGTCTTATGATCCCTTCTCTGTCTAACTGTACTCTTCACCACCTCTTTGTGGAAAGCTTCCTACCATGAACCAGTTCTCTTGCTTTTTGTTTCAATTTACTTTGAGTATTATTCTCATTCTATTTTTTTTAAATTTCACACATAAGAGTGTGATCATTTTATGTTTAATTCTATCCCCATGATTAATTTCACTTAATGTAATAATCTCCATTTGCTCCACAGATAAGCTTAATATTAATTTCTATGAAAATTAAAATTGTTTTGTTTGTAAGAATGAAATGCCTGCTTCCTTGACCCATGCCCCTCACCTCTTCAAGACAACTTTACTAAGGACCTTATTGAAATACTTCTTGTGTTTCAAATGTCAGTGACTTCTTCTTTTTCCTGTCTTTATAGTTTTACATGTTATTTATGGGCACTTGTTCTTCCAAATTAATTTCACTACTATTTGACTTACTTCTTTGGAGAAATCATGGGTACTCTTAGAGCTAATACATTAACTCTGTACAATACTTAGGGGAGTATTGCCATATGAATGTTGTTAATCCTCACAGTCCATGAACAGGGCATATGTCTCCATTTCCTGTGTCCTCTTTTATTTCTTGAAGCAGTGTTTTAAGATTTACTTTGTATAGATCCTTCACCTATTTAGTTAAGTTGACACCAAGGTATTTGAGTTTCTGTGGTGCTATTGTGAATAGAATTGTTTTCTAATATTTATTTCTTCTTTATCGTTATTTGTATATGTGTGTTAATTTTGTAGCTTGCCACTCTTCTATACAAATCTATTTTTTCTAGAATCTTTGTGGTAGAATCTTTAGGGTTTTCTAATATAGTATCATGTCATCTGAAAATAGTAAGAGGTTAATTTTTTTCTTTCCTATATAGATGTCCCTGATATCTTTTTCTTGCCTAATTGCTATAGCAAGTAATTCCAGTACTATGTTTAATAGGAGTGGCATGAGGAAGCAGCTTTGTTTTCTGTCAGATTTTAGAAGTAAAGGCTTTAGTTTTTTTCCCATTGATTATAATATTTGCCATAGGCTTGTGATAAATGGCCTGGACTATATTGAAAATTTTTTCTTCCATTCCTATTTTGTTGAGAGATTTTATCATAAACAGGTGTTGAAACTCATTAAGTACTTACTCTACATCTATTGATCTGATCATATAGTTTTTATTTTTCTTTTGATTAATATGGTGTTATATTGACTGACTTGCTTATGTTAAACCATCTTTGCATCTCTGGGATGAATCCTACTTGGTCATGGTGTGTGACCTTCTTGTTTTGTTTTGTTTTGTTTGGTTTGGTTTGGTTTGGTTTGGTGTTACACCTGCCAGCGCTCAGGGACCACTCCTGGCTCTAAGCTCAGATATCGCCCTGGGCAGGCACGGGGGACCATATGGGATGCCGAGATTCGAACCACCGTCCTTCTGCATGGAAGGCAAATGCCTTACCTCCATGCTATCTCGCCGGCCCCGGTGTGTGACCTTCTTGATGAGATGTTGGATCCTACTTACTAGGATTTTGTTGAGTATTTTTGCATCTCTGTCCATCAAGGACATTGGTCTGGAGTTCTCTTTTTATGCGGCATCTATGCTTTCATTATCAGGGTGATGTTAGCTTTGTAAAACCTATCTGGGTGTGTTTCTGTTTCTGCAATTTTCTGGAAAAGCCTGAAAATAATTGGCAGTGGGTTCTTTGGAAAGGTTTGAAAGAATTCAATAGTAAATCCATCTGGACCTGGGCTTTTGTCATTGGAAAAATTTTTGATTACCATTTTGATTTCCTCAATAGTGATATATCTGTTCAGATATGCTAGATCATCTTGGTTTAGCCTGGGGAGGTTATAAAAATCCAAGAATATATTCATTTCTTCCAGGTACTCATATTTTGTGGCATAGAGTTTCTCAATGTAATCTCTGATTATCCTTAGAATTTCTATACTATCTCTAGTACTCTCCCCATTTTCATTTATAATTTGACTTATTAAGTTTCTCTCTCTCTTTCTTTGTGAGTTTGGCTAATAATAAGGATATAATCTTGGAACACAAAACACAATACAAAAATGCCCTCTGCACCCCTATGTTTATTACAGCATTATTTACAATAGCCATAATTTAGAAACAACCCAGATTCCCAAAAACAGATGAGTGGCTAAAGAAATTGTGTTACCCAATGGGATACTATTAAGCTTTTAGAGAAAATAAAGTCATAAAATTTGCTTCATGGAGAGACATGAAGACTATTATACTATGTAAAATAAATCAGAGGGAGAGGGGTAGACATAGAATAGCCACACTCATCTGTAGATTGTAAGAAAAATAAAAAACAGTATGGCAATAATATTCAGAAACAAGGCTGGGAAAACCAGCTCATGACATGAAGTTTGCCACAAAGAGTGATGAGTGCAGTTAGAGTGCTAACCATAATGACAACTACCATAACAATGATAGTGAGGGAGAGAGGCAGAATGCCTGTCCGAGAGACACAGAGGAGTGTGGGGTGAAGGAGGAAATAGAAGGATAGTGGTGGCAGGAAGATTGCATGGAAGGGTGGTATACATTCTATGAGTGAAATTCAAATATAAAAATTTATGTAAGCACAGTGATTAAATAAAGAAATTTAAAAAACACGTTAGTTAAATTATATTGAGTCTACTTTAATATCCTGATAGCTTGCTACTTTTAAGGTTAATTACATTCAAAAAAGTCCTTTGTCCATGTGATACTAAACATGCCCTTGGAGGGAATAGGCCATGCGTTTTCCTAGATTAATGACCAAAAGCCTTACCAACTTTGCTGACCTAACATTTATATTTGTTGATTAAGGTTAGCATTTCTTGGTGTATTTTATCCTTGATCAATAAGTAATTAAACAATTATTTTTTTTAAACAGAATGCAACTTGCTCTGATATAAGTATGACTTTCCCAGCTTTAATTTGTTTTAGATTTGCTTGTAAAAAATTTTTTCTTCTTTTTAATCTGAGCCTGTGTTTATCCTGTGCTTTTACATGTGTTTCTTTTATGCAATAAATGTATTGATTTTGTTCGTCCATCCTACCACCCTGTGTCTTTTCTGGGAAATATTAGTTCTTTGACCAAAATTTAGATAAATTATTTATTAAAAAACTGTGTTACCATTTTATTTGTAGAATTATTGCTTCTTCAATTGGCTATTTGGTTTATAGAAGTGTCCTTTAAGTAGTTCATTCAGAACCTTGTTTGGTTATCACAAATGTAACCAGCACTTGTTTGTCTGAGAATGGTTTTATATCCCCCTCCATCTAAATGGAGGAGGAATAGACTCTGGATTGAAAGTTTATTTTATTCAGGAATATAAATATCACATGTCACTCTTTCTCTGTCATTTTTCATATGGAAGAATTTTTAAATTATTATAGTTTCCCCTTATATTTAGCTTTTCTGCTTTCTTGGTGTTTCAGAAATTTTTCTCTCACTCTTATATACCATGAACCAGTAGGATTCATTCCAGAGATGCAAGGATGGTTTAATATGAGCAAGTGGGTCAAAAAAATACACCATATCAACAAAAGAAAAAATAAAAAAAGCACTTGATTGTATCAATAGATGCAGAGAAAGCATTTGATAAGGTACAACACCTATTCATGATAAAAACTCTGAACAAGATGGGAATGGACTCAATATAGTCAAGGACATTTACCACAAGCCCATGGCAAATATTATGTTGAATGGGGAAAAACTGAAAACCTTTTCTTTAAAATCTTACAGAAGACAAGGCTGCACCCACTCACCACTCCTATTCAAAATAATACTGAAAGTGTTTGCCAACCAATTAGGTAATATAAAGGGCATCCATCTAGAAAATGAATAAGTCTCTCACTATTAGCAGATAACATGATATTATATTTAGAATATCCTAAAGCCACCACCATAAAGCTTCTAGAAACAATATATTTGCTAATCAAAATGAAAGGCTACAAAATTAACATGCAAAAATCAATGTACTTCTTATACACAAATAATAATGGAAAAGAATAGACATTAAAAACAATCCGATTCACAATAGTACCACAGAAACTCAAATATCTTGGTATCAACTTAACTAAATAAGTGAAGGATCTATACAAAGAAAACTACAAAACACTGATTCAAGAAATAAAAGGTGACACAAAGAAATGGAGACATATATCCTTTACATGGAATAAGAAAATTAACATCATTAATATGGCAATACTCGCCAAAGCATTGTATAGATTTAATGCAATTACTCTAAGGATACCCAAGACAGTCTTCAAAGTAGATCAAACACTCCTGAAATGCATTTGGAACAATAAATAGTTAGAGCAATAACAATAAAAAAGGCAATAGCAAGTTTTGTGAGTATAATTGTAAAGATTTACATTCCCAGTTTGTTGAGAACAGATTTGTTGAAGTATTTATACCAGAGCCTACTAATAGTATAAACATTTGCTGTTAAAGTTATTTTTCTTACCATGTGTTTGTTATTTGATTATTATCAACTTGTTAACTGAGAGTCAAGAATATATGCTATCTGAGAAATAGAAAGTCAGATCTCATATACCTCTAATATGAGATGTTTATAGTAATATTTTCACCATTTTGAGTTTAAAAGATAAATAGACAACAGATCAGGCCAGTTCCTGGCTTAGAAATGGGGTTTCCAGGCTTACAGGCAGCCATGTGGATTTCAGGATTAATAATAGTTTTTTCAGCCAGGGTATGTTGTATTTATATAATTCTACATAGATCATTGTATTTATTTAATCTAGTAGAGAAATGCATTTATGTATCTAATTGTATTTAGATAAATTATATTTATCTTATCAATTTCTAGGTCATCACACTGTTTGGCATATATTTATTAATTATAGCCTTATAATCCACTTTAGTTTTGTTGTTAATTTTTTTGGTTTGGGGCCACACCCACAATGCTCAACAGTTACACCTAACTCTGAGCTCAGTAATTCCTCCTTGTGGATTTAGGGGATCATTTGCAATGCTGTTGAATGAACTCAGTTGACCATGTGCAAGGCAAATGATCTTCCCACTGTACCATCACTCTAAATGTTATAGTCCTTAATATTTTCAAATTCTCCTTTTTGGTTTTGATTCAATTTATTACTTTTTATTTTCACTTAGTTTTTCAAAGAAAAGTTCTTATTTTCTTTGGTCTTTAATATTTTTTTTGAAATTTTTGTTACTTTCTCTTTTCAACTAACTTGGTTTTATTTGAGTCTCATGTCCATGTCATTCAGTAGTAAATTTAAATTGTTCACTATGACTTTTTCTTTAAAGCAGCTTGTATCAGTTTTTCTTGTCAGTACTTTTCTTGTCAGTATTGCTTTTGCTGATTTTATAGATTCAACTTCGGTTTCAGATTCTGTGTGAAGAAAACAAATAATAGTTCTTAGGAGAGAAAAGAAAAAAAACAGACTAATTTTAAAAATAACTTAAAAGTGGCAAATAAAATAAACAGATATAGGAACACAGTGAAAACAATACAGAAACAATGCAGGAAAGAGTGGAATGTTATGTATCTGCGACAAAAATTTGTCAACATATTTTAGACACATGCAAATTTTAAGATTTTTTTTTCCATTGGCTAGTTCATTGGTTTGCTGAAATCATTAAACTACAACAACAAGTTGTTTTTAAAGGAAAAAAGTTCCTGTGTAACTATTAGGACTGTTGATAAGGACATTAGCTTCTAGAATACAATAAGATGTGCCCTGAGCTTTGACTAAATTAAAGAAAGTCCATTCATCAGATTGGCTAAAATTACCATCTCCTTTCTAAGAGAAAGGAAAAAGATATATGGAATAGAAAGACAAATAAATATTAACTTACAGAAATCAAAGTCAATATTTATTGCCATTTAATTTTGAGGCATATGGTTCTATAAATAAGTGCAGAATCAACTAAAATTTACATTATAGTGCAGTGTGACCAGTAAAAACAAATATGGTATTGATAAGATCTAAGATTTAGAATAAACTGTGACGTAAATGTTGACGTTAGAATATGATGTTCCTTTAGAGATACATTGCTTTGGCTTCTGTACTCTGCTTGCTTAAGGAAGTTAACTACTGTAAATCTAACTTTGCTGTGAAACTAAATGCAGCCATGACAAACTGCAGTTTTAAGGTAAAAAGACTAGGCCCAGTAAGGAACAGCCAGTTCCTGGAACCAGATTCTAGGGGTAAATGCCAGAAAATACATTCAGATAAGGCTAAACAGTAGATGAAAGCCAGCCAGATGAAAACTGACCCCTGAATCTGCAGCAATGGACACATAGCCAGATGAAACCACACACTGGATTTGGAGATGCCTGATCATCCCTCACTGAGCTGAGAGCCCACCATAACTGTCTATCTGATAATACATTTGAACTACAACCAATCCTAGCCCAACCTTGTACTAAGGACCAATATTTTTAAAGATAACTACCCAGAGGCGGGAATCCCTAGACTGAGCCGTTGGTACCCTTTAAATTTGACCTCTGAGCCATTCTAGTCTTCATTTCTTAGGAGATGTTAAACCCCAGCATGCTGGAATAAACTCCCTTGCATTTACACTACTGTCTGTCTCCCTGGTGGTCTTTTGGGTGGCAGATTCTTAGTTCCTGACTTAGCTGTATAAATTTTGAAATTAATAGAAAAATTTGGTGTAAAATCTATCTAGAATATTATATATTTCTCATATACTAAAACCATTATATGACAATTTGGAATGATTTTATCTACCAATAAAAACATTTAACATGTAATATTTATCAATAATGTAAGGAAATTGTTAATTCTAAAATCCAACTTAATGACTGGAAATAATGTTACTATAAAATTTGATTTTGTCAATTAGAAGACTAGTCACTCTTTGATCTGTGAAAAAGCCAAGATTGCTATCTACAGATGACTAGTTGCTATAACCATGACTGAGAAGTACGTATCCTGGGACCAATAAAAAAAAAAAACCCTAGTCTAGGTTATGGTCTACATCTGTACAAGAACCAAGATCTCTAATTCTACAGGTCTGAAGGAGAAAATTGCAACTGAACAGGTCTTCTGAAAACATAACAAAAGACTCTATCCCAGGCTCCATCCTAGGACCAGTTCATTGACCAAGACCACTAACTACAGAAGATGGGTTAACATGACACTGAAGGAACAGAACTCCTAAAAGCACAAAGAAAGACTGCACCATAAGTTCCATTCCTTGACCTGCGCAGATACCAATATCTCTAGATACAGAGGTCTGATTTTATCACCCATGACGGAGCAGAAGTCTTCCATACACCACAAATACACCGAGGAGAGAAGAGGGGAGAGTAAGTGAACATGCAAGGAGTCTATAGTTAATCCCAATGACAGTATACTTCAAGGGTGGAGAAACCCTGTATCTCTTAGGCCAGTGGTTGGCAAGCTGCGGCTCGCAAGCCACATGCAGTTCTTTGCACTTTATAATGCTGCTCTTCTGTGTGTTGGGCGGCTGCTCCAGGAGTCAGGACTCTGCTCCTAGCCTCTGTCAGTGTGTGCCCTGTGCGCAGCACCAGTGCCAGCTCCAAGAGTGTAATATGATACCCAGTATAAACCCAAACAAAGGTGTGCCCCCCAAGGTCATCCTCTCTTAAGTCTCTTCCTTTGATATGTAAAAGCCCACTGAATATGTACTTTTGTCTCTCTCTCTTGACCTAAAGCCTCCTGATATTGGGAATTGGTTTTAATAAAGAAAGAAGTGTTCTAGCTTTTTGGGCTCCAGGCAGATAATACAAGGTAAAAGGCCATGGAATCCATAATCATCCTTTCCTGACTAGCTTGGTTTATTATTTCTTTTCTACTACCCTGCTTCTTCAGACCAGTTTGGATGGGGTTTAGAAATACAGTCCCTGGAGTGATCTTAAAACACATACTTTATTTTGCACAAGAGTGGACATCTTCCATGAAGGGATTCTCAACCCAGAGTTTTCTTTTCTGTGGATTCTCATGTTCAGAGTACTCATGAATAAAGTTGTGAGCTAATGCCCTTAAATGCTGTTTTTCATATTGACTATGACTTTCTGCATAATATAAGTAGCAATCAGAAAATTTTTGCAAGACTGGAAAACATTTCAATATCTCCTTCTCAGACGCAGTTATCCCAGAATCAGATTCTTTTTTGAACACATCCATCTTATGTCTCACTATAAAAACTACTTCTGAAACTCCCCTGCAGAGAAATATTAAGTTTATAGAGAAAATGAACAATGTTTGCCAAATACACAAGCTTATTTACCCATTCCTTGTCCAACTGAGGCTGTACAAAGTCAGAGTTCTGCTCTCACAGGAATTGCGCTACTTCTTCCGTCTTGCCAACAAGGCAAGAGAGCATGCTTCCCCTGAACAGCCACTTGACTTCCTCATGGACAAGATGCTAGTAGTGGTCATCCATACTATCACCCAGGGTGGTGAATAGCCTGGATTTAATCACAATTGTGAATTTTATAAACTATCTTTACTGTGTCATCTGTCACAGAGTTTAGTTCAGCAGGAAGTATTTTTTAATCCAGTCTATCATACAATGAGTGGATACAATGTACTGGTGTGAAACTTCTGTTTTCTGTAACTACACAAAAACACTGAGTCATGCACAGTGCATCATCTATACATACATCAACACATCAGATTATTATTCTGAGTGAAATGAATCAGAAGAAGAGGTGTAGACAAAGAATAATCATTTGTGGCATATAGGGATAATAAATGGCAATATGGTAATAATATCTAGAGAAAATAGGGATGAGAGACAGGAGGACTAGTCTATGATAGGAAGCTTGCCATAAAAAGTGGTGAGTTCAGTTAGAATAGAGAAAAGTACATTATGACATTGATAGTTGGAACTTATCCCTCTGGACAAGAACTGGATGCAGAAAATGGATAAGTGACATGCATGGTACCCTTTAATTAACAATATTGCAAACCATGGTGTCATAAAGGAAATTTTGCAAACCTCAGTGTCATAAAGAAAAAAAGATATAAAGAGAAAAAAGCAAACTTCTTGCCCCTGACATAGCAGAGGAGGGTGAAAGTGAAGGAAACAAGGAACATTGGTGGTGGGGAAAGTGCACTGGTGAAGGGTGGTGTACATTCTGATTGAAACTCAAGTATGAATAATTTTGGAAGAAATATGCTTAAATAAAAATTTTTAAATGTTGGGGCCGGGTAGGTGGCGCTGGAGGTAAGGTGTCTGCCTTGCAAGCGCTAGCCAAGGAAGGACCGCGGTTCGATCCCCCGGCGTCCCATATGGTCCCCCTAAGCCAGGAGCGATTTCTGAGCACATAGCCAGGAGTAACCCCTGAGCGTCAAACGGGTGTGGCCCAAAAACCAAAAAAAAAAAAAAAAAAAAAAAAAAATTTTTAAATGTTTCAGGCATTCTCATAATTCCTTTATGATATGATATCATTTGCCTTTAACAAAGTGCCGTTTTATTTTTGTGTGTACTTTAGTTTGGTTTCTTGCAGCACACACTAAAGTGTCAATAGATTATTTTTTCCTTTCAGTGAAATCACTACTTTTCTCTGGAACATTGTTCTTGCTTTTAAATATTGTTAAAAGGTTTTCTTTTACCTCTTTCATCTCCATATTGTAGGGTTTCAAATTTTCAGCACATTTTGGTTATCAAGAGGAAACATTTTGAAACGTTTTGCTTCCTTATTTTCAGAAATCAAAGCATTTTTTCTTGAGAAGGGTGTTCACTATCCAGAATTAACAAATGATCAGTGGATTCAAAAACTGTATTTCATGGTGGATGTTACTTCATGTCTAAATCAGCTTACTCATAAACTAGAGGGGAAAGGAAACACAATATTTTCGATGTTAGAAGAAGTTATTTAGTTTGAAAACAAATTATCTGTTTTTGCTCAAGATTTTGACAGAGAAACTTTGATTCACTTCCCAAGCCTGTTGAAACATTGCCAAGAAAATAATTCTGATATTGACATTACCTATTTTAAAATAGCACTTTTAAATATGAAGGAAGCTTTTCTCAAGAGGTTTCAGGTTTTCAGAAACAGCAAAGGGACGTTGGCCTTTGTTAAAAAAAAAAAACCCTCTGGATGCCACTGAATTGGAATTAAATTTTTCTCCCTTTAATATGGACATTGGCAACTTTGAAATGCAATTGCTGATTTAAAAAACAAAAAACTGTGGAGCTCGAAATTTTAATGTCTTTGAGCTAATTTAGGAAGATTGGAGAAATAAAAATGTGAACTTAGTTCACAGCACAAGTGGTCTGCTTTGAAAGACATGAGAAGGAAGATATGTAGATTTTTAACATCTGATATAGTATTCCTGACTCATATAATCAACTAAAAAAGCTAGCGTTTGCTGTTCTTTCCTTGTTCGGGTCTACGTATTTATGCGAACAATCATATTCAAGCATAAATCTTATCAAGAGTAAATTGAGAAATCGTCTCATCGATGATAACCTGGAATCATGCCTAAAATTAAAAACAACACACAAACCTGACTTACTCAAACTATCCAAGAAAATGCAAGGCCAATGTTCACATTAGTGTTTGTGACTTTGTCCGTCATTGCCAGGATGTAATTTTCTCTACATTGTAAGGCAAATTTTATGAAATTTAATGTTATCAATAAATAATATTGTTCTAAAGTTTTTGTTTTATTAGTTGTGTTATTTGTATCCTCCCGACCTATGTGGATACTTGCATGCAGAATATTCTCAAAAAATACTTATTGAAACTAAAAATAGTGTACCATGCTATGTATTTTTAGTTTTAAAAATGTGGCTCTCAAAATAAATTTCAATCGTGGTTTGGGCAAGATTTGGCTCAGTTGAAAAAAAAGGTTGTCCACCACTGTCTTAGGCCAAGGGAATTCCCTTTCTAATGTCCCCAACATTTACTGTGCCTATGCAGGTAAAATAATAATAATCTTTTTTATTTATTTACCTATTTATTTTTTTGGACTCCTTTATTTCGATGTGGATATTGAAGTTGTTGTCTCCAATTTTTTTCTCTCTCCTTTTTTTGTTTTGTTTGTTTGTTTTTCTCCTTTTGGCGCTTATTCTCTGTCATGTTTTTATTTCAATACTGTGGCTATTATGTGGTGCTTGTCTTTATTGCTGTAGTGCTCACGGGCTATTTTATTAGATATTTCTTTTTGTATTGTTGTGGTGCCTCAATTCTTTTTTTCCTTTCCTCTCTCAAACTGAGGTGGAGTGCCTCTAGAAGGACTCAGCCCATTTTCAGCTTATTTGAATTTTACCCCATTTTATTGCTTTTCCTTTCTTCAACCAAATATTTGAACTATCTATATTTGAACCATAATTTGAACTATCTAGTTTGCCTCTCAAATAGAGGGGGAAATAATGAAAGATACCAAGACCAAAGAGTTGTATGATCACTAAGTAGTAAACTAGACACAGAGGGATCACTCATTTAGTGACCCAGGGGTGAGTGTGGGGGATATGGGTGGAGAGAGGACAGGTCTGGTGATGGGAATTCCCCTGATTCAATGTTAATATGTACCTAAAATATTACTGTGAAAGATACGTAAGCCACTATGATCAAAATAAAAATCATATATTTATAAAAAATTTTATTTTGTCACAGATGATCTAATTTATTTGTGGTATACTTAGTAACTAGATGAGAAAATGTAATGTATTCCAGGGGAATGCCTGGATCCCCCTTGATCCTAGAGCCTAAAAAGGAAAAGGACAGAGAAGAAAATCAATCAAAGTATGAAGAATGATAAGAAAGGAAGTAAAGTGGGAACAGAGGTAGGGGCTTCTGCTACATTGGTCATGTGAGGTAATGGTATAGATATACATCCAAAGGATACTTACGCAATGCTGAAAACAAAAAAAAATGTAAGCTGGAACCTATTCAAAGTTTTTGCCAAGGTGGCTGGCAAGGGTGGGAAGGAGGAGGAGCTGGAGATGACTGAGTATGAGAGCACTGGTGATTGAGTTGACACTGGTGGTGAGATCAGTGTTGAAATATTATATACTTAAAATAACTACAAATAACTTTGTAAACCACAGTTCCTTAATTATATAAAAATAAAATAATTTTTGAGATTCTAATTTAATAAGAAAAGAATTTAACAGTAATTAATTTAACACTAATTAAATATATTAGATATAGTAGGCATTGTATTAAAAAAAAGGTGGGTTTTGGCCATGTAGTGGCTATTGTGATATAGAATTCCTTATCAGATACACTCAGAGACTATAAAATGTGGTACAGCATCCAGTTGAGATCCAGAATTGTTTAGAGAAGAGAAGAGGACTAAATGTACAATTCTTAGAGACTTGGGGGAAAATAGTCAGAGGTTACACTTGGTGTATTTGCTTGACAGAGAAAAATCTCCATTCCCTTTTAAACTTTACTTTTGTAAAGAAAATGGTCTATTTACCCCAAAAATTTGCTCTGGGTCTTAAAAGTAATAAAGGAATTATCTGGCTTTATCAAACCAGAGAGGGTTACAGTTGTTTCTGTTGCTGTTGTTCTTAAAAAAAAGTAAATATAATACTAGAGATAATTCTGTGGATAGAGGAACCCAGAAAAGTTACAGTTTTGCCCTCTAAAATTGTTTGGAAATTGACCTGAGATAATCAAGTCAAAAGATGCTTTGCTCACCAGTCCTCACACCCTTCAGCCACCACTGATTAGAAGCTCCATCCCGCTGCCACTACAAAGTTGAGTCAGGAGCAAACACACACACACACACACACACACACACACACACACACACACACACCTTCATCACCCCAACTTTTGGGACCCTGTTTTAACAGGACTGGGAAGCAGGAAATTTAAGGGTAGGTTTTAAACTTGAACCTTGTGTAAGTGATCCCTCTCCCACAGGAACTTACCATACTTCAACTACCACCTATCGAAAAGCCATACTTCTCCTAATTAGGAGAGGTTAGTGGGATCTGTACCTACACACTCTGGCCTTGTCCTCTGACCCCTAAATCTTGCTGACACTTCAGTCTATACCAGAAAGCCCTGGGCAGACAAGGCCCAAATTCTTTCTCCCTAATAAAATATATAGCCCTAAACCCAAAAGAAAAACCCAACAAACTAGACTGCAAATTTATATCATACTTGGGTAAACTCCCATACCTAGAATAAATAAACCCTAATATATATCTACATCCAACCACCTCCTGCACAATTAAACAGACCATTTATTTAGAAATACCCTGAAATTTCAGTACTCCAAACCACCCTATGCAAAGAACAATGGGGAAACTAAGAAAGACACCAAAAAAAATCCATAGACAAAAAATTCATCCAACTGAAAGAACTATATCAGAAGATAAGAATCCATATAAATGGAACTAAGGGGAATAAAAAACATGCTAGCAAGTCAAAGTATCAGAATTACACACATAGAGAATTGCATGTATAAACTTGAAGAAAAAAAATGCAAGCCAGCAACAACAAAAAAGCCAATTAAAAAAAAAAAAACAAGAGGAAAACATTGGAAGAAAATGTAAGGTACTTAATGAGCAAAGACAAAAGAAATAATCTATAACTTATAGGAATACAAGAAGGGGAGAACAAAAGGTAGGGAAAAGAACAAGTAATGAGGGAAATAATAGCAGAGAATTTTCCCACTCTCTGGAAAGAGGTTGTTGTACAACTGGAAAACCACCTGTAAGAAATTGAAAATTGGGCCCGGAGAGATAGCACAGTGGTGTTTGCCTTGCAAGCAGCCGATCCAGGACCAAAGGTGGTTGGTTCGAATCCCGGTGTCCCATATGGTCCCCCATGCCTACCAGGAGCTATTTCTGAGCAGACAGCCATGAGTCACCCCGGAGCACCACTGGGTGTGGCCCAAAAACCAAAAAGAAAAAAAGAAATTAAAAGTTGACCCATACCTCACCCCATATACAAAAGTCAACTCAAAATGGATCAAAGACCTCAAAATCAGACTTGAAACCATAAAGTTTATTGAGGAAAAAAATAGGCGGAACACTCGAAGACCTATATATCAAAAAAGTCTTTGATGATACATTACCAATGGCAAGAAATTTAGCATAAAACATAAACAAATAGCCTTCCTGTGAGCTTTCCGGGGAGTCTGCCTTCCCGTGAGCCTTCTGTGGAGGTGAGTCGACACGCCCAGAAAGGGAGGAGCCACTGAACTTCGCTGGATCTCAGATGCCAGCACCCTTCTGCCTCTCTACTCTGCTGTCCTGCATTTTTGGCCTGATTTCATCCTGGGTGCGGCCCATCTGCCAGCCTGCCTTCCTGTGAGCTTTCCGGGGAGTCTGCCTTCCCGTGAGCCTTCCGTGGAGGTGAGTCGACACACCCAGAAAGGGAGGAGCCACTGAACTTCGCTGGATCTCAGATGCCAGCACCCTTCTGCCTCTCTACTCTGCTGTCCTGCATTTTCAGCCTGATTTCAACCTTGGTGCGGCTCATCAGCCAGCCTGCCTTCCTGTGAGCTTTCCGGGGAGTCTGCCTTCCCGTGAGCCTTCCGTGGAGGTGAGTCGACACGCCCAGAAAGGGAGGAGCCACTGAACTTCGCTGGATCTCAGATGCCAGCACCCTTCTGCCTCTCTACTCTGCTGTCCTGCATTTTTGGCCTGATTTCATCCTGGGTGCGGCCCATCTGCCAGCCTGCCTTCCTGTGAGCCTTCCGTGGAGGTGAGTCGACACTCCCAGAAAGGGAGAAGCCAGAGGAGCACGGTTGCTCCACTCCCCTTCGCGACGGTGCACAGCATTTAGCCGATGAATACAATCACAACACGTAGAAAAACACGCAGTACTAGTGTGACAATGGGGAAACAACACGGGCCAGTGCCAGACATAGAGAATGAAGATGGCAACTCTGATGACTTGAACATGACCAACCACCTAGTCAGTCTCTCAGATAAGGAGTTTAGAGTTGCAATATGGAACATGTTCAAAGAACTCAAACAAAGTATAGAAGAGAAAACTAAAAAGAATCAGGAGAATATGAAGATAGAAATGAGAAAACTCCAAACAGAAATTTCAGATCAAATAACAGGTCTGAGAAACTCAGTAGATGAATTGAAGAAAAACATGTTTGAGATTTCCCACAGGTTAACAGCAGCTGAGGATAGAATCAGTACACTGGAAGATGAGATACATAACAATTACATACAGCAGAAGAAATTGGAAAAAAGCCTCAAAGCAAATGATCAAACAATGGAAAAATTACTCAAAGAATGGGAACAGATGAAAATAGAAGTCTATGATAAGCTCAACAGAAACAACTTAAGAATCATTGGAGTCCCAGAGACTCAGGAAGAAAATCTCCAGGAAGAATCAACAGTCAAGAACATCATTAAAGAGAATCTACCAGAGATAATGAATACATGTGATCAAATCCTGCATGCCCGAAGAGTGCCAACTAAAAGAGACCCCAGAAAAAACACCCCAAGACACGTCCTAGTCACAATGACGAATCCCATAGAGACAGAATTCTGAAAGCAGCAAGATCGAAAAGAGGAATTACATTCAAGGGAACATCCTTGAGATTTACTGCAGACCTGTCACCAGAAACACTCAAGGCCAGAGGCAGTGGTGGGACATAGTGACAAAACTCAATGAAATAAATGCTTCGCCTAGAATACTGCACCCAGCAAAACTCACTTTCAGGTTTGAAGGAACAATACATAGTTTCACAGACAAACAACAGCTCAAAAACTTCACAGACTCAAAACCATTCTTAAAAGAAAAACTGAACGGCATACTTTAAGACAAGGCTTACCAACAGACACACCAAACTTTAATATAAAGATGGCACTAACTCCCAGGACAATTCTTTCTCTCAATGTCAATGGACTAAATGCACCAGTTAAGAGACACAGAGTGGCTAAATGGATCAAAAAACTCAATCCAACCTTCTGCTGCCTACAAGAAACGCACCTGAATAGTCAGAACAAACATAGACTCAAAATAAAAGGCTGGAGGAAAATCATCCAAGCAAACAACACCCAAAAAAAAGCAGGAGTGGCCATATTAATATCAGATGATGCAAACTTTATACTTAGGAAAGTTGTAAGGGACAAAGATGGACATTTTGTATTAATCAAGGGATATGTACAGCAGGAAGAAATCACCCTCCTAAACATATATGCACCGAATGAGGGGCCAGCAAAATATTTAATACAACTGTTGACAAATCTGAAAAATAATATCAATAACAACACAATAATTGTGGGAGACCTGAACACGGCATTGTCAACACTAGACAGGTCAACCAGACTGAAACCCAACAAGAATATACTAGACCTGAGGAGAGAAATGGAAGAAAGAGGCCCAGTAGATATATACAGGACACTCCACCCCCAGAAGCCTGGATACACATTTTTCTCTAATGTACATGGGACTTTCTCTAGGATAGACTACATGTTAGCACACAAAACATACCTCCATAATATCAAGAGGATAGAAATTTTGCAGGCTGCCTTTGCTGACCACAAAGCCCTGAAATTATATATAAACTACAAAGGGACACAGAAGAAAAATTTTAACACCTGGAAGTTAAATAGCCTCATACTGAATAATCAGTGGGTCCGAGATGAAATCAAAGAGGAAATCAAAACCTTCCTGAAAACAAATGACAATGGAGACACAAATTATCAGAACCTATGGGACACAGCAAAAGCAGTACTGAGAGGAAAATTTATAGCTTTGCAAGCACACATCAGGAAAGAAGAAGGGGCATACCTGAATAGCTTAATGACGCAGCTCATAGAATTAGAAAGTGCTCAACAAAAGGATCCAAAAATAGGGAGGCAGAAGGAAATAACAAAGCTGAGAGCAGAAATCAATGAAGTGGAAACCAGAAAAACCATCCAAAATATCAACAAAAGCAGAAGTTGGTTCTTTGAAAAAATAAACAAGATTGATAGACCACTGGCAAAACTAACAAAGAAAGAAAGAGAGAGAAACTTGATAACTCGTATTAGGAATGAAAAAGGAGAGATCACTACTGATATGGTAGAGATTCAAAGGGTAATCAGAAACTACTTTGAGAAACTCTATGCCACTAAAAATGAAAACCTGGAAGAAATGGATAAATTCTTGGAATCTTATAATCTTCCACGATTGAATGAAGAGAATGTAGCATATCTAAACACACCCATTACTATTGAGGAAATTAAGAAAGTAATCAAATGTCTGCCCAAAAACAAAAGCCCAGGCCCAGGTGGATTTACTAATGAATTTTTTCAAACCTTTCAAGAGGAACTACTACCAATCCTGGCAAGACTCTTTCATAAAATTGAAAAAACAGGAAAACTTCCAAATAGCTTTTATGAAGCCAACATTACCTTGATACCTAAACCAGACAGAGATGCTACCAAAAAAGAAAATTACAGACCAATATCGCTGATGAATGCAGATGCAAAGATCTTCAACAAAATCCTGGCAAATAGGATTCAATGCCTCATTAAGAAGATCATCCACTACGATCAAGTAGGTTTCATTCCAGGAATACAATGCTGGTTTAACATCCGTAAATCTATCAATATAATACACAACATCAACAGCAAGAAAAATAAAAATCACATGATCATATCGACGCAGAGAAAGCATTTGACAAGGTCCAACACCCATTCTTGATCAAAACTCTCAGCAAGATGGGAATGGAAGGAACCTTTCTCAATATAGTTAAGGCCATCTACCACAAGCCAGAGGCAAATATTGTCCTCAATGGAGAAAAACCGAAAGCCTTTCCTCTAAATTCTGGCACAAGACAAGGCTGTCCTCTCTCACCACTCCTATTCAACATAGCACTGGAAGTACTCGCTATAGCGATTAGGCAAGAAAAGGATATCAAGGGAATCCAGATAGGAAAGGAAGAAGTCAAGCTCTCACTGTTTGCAGATGACATGATACTCTACTTAGAAAACCCCAAAGACTCTACCAAAAAGCTTCTAGAAACAATAGACTCATATAGCAAGGTGGCAGGCTACAAAATTAACACATAAAAATCAATGGCCTTTCTATACACCAATACTAATAAGGAAGAAATGGACATTAAGAAAACAACTCCATTCACTATAGTGTCACACAAACTCAAATATCTTGGAATCAACTTGACTAAAAATGTGAAGGACCTATACAAGGAAAACTATAAAACTCTGCTCCAAGAAATAAGAGAGGACACGCGGAAATGGAAGCACATACCCTGCTCATGGATTGGCAGGATTAACATCATTAAAATGGCAATACTCCCCAAAGCACTGTACAGATTTAATGCGATCCCCCTAAAGATACCCATGACATTCTTCAAAGAAGTGGACCAGGCACTTTTGAAATTTATTTGGAACAATAAATACCCTCGAATAGCTAAAGCAATCATTGCGAAATAGAATATGGGAGGAATTACTTTCCCCAACTTTAAACTTTACTACAAAGCAATAGTTATCAAAACAGCATGGTATTGGAATAAGGACAGGCCCTCAGATCAGTGGAATAAGCTTGAATACTCAGAGAATGTTCCCCAGACATACAATCACCTAATTTTTGATAAAGGAGCAAAAAATCCTAAATGGAACAAAGAAAGCCTCTTCAACAAGTGGTGTTGGCACAACTGGGTAGCCACTTGCAAAAAATTGAACTTAGACCCCCAGCTAACATCATGTACGAAGGTAAAATCCAAATGGATGAAAGACCTCGATATCAGCCCCAAAACCATAAGATATATAGAACAATACGTAGGTAAAACACTCCAGGACATTGAGGCTAAAGGCATCTTCAAGGAAGAAACTGCACTCTCCAAGCAAGTGAAATCAGAAATTAACAGATGGGAATATATTAAGCTGAGAAGCTTCTGCACCTCAAAGGAAATAGTGCCCAAGATACAAGAGCCACCCACTGAGTGGGAGAAACTATTCACCCAATACCCATCAGATAAGGGGCTAATCTCCAAAATATACAAGGCACTGACAGAACTTTACAAGAAAAAAAATCTAATCCCATCAGAAAATGGGGAGAAAAAATGAACAGACACTTTGACAAAGAAGAAATACAGATGGCCAAAAGACACATGAAAAAGTGCTCCACATCACTAATCATCAGGGAGATGCAAATCAAAACAACGATGAGATACCACCTCACACCACAGAGAATGGCACACATCACAAAGAATGAGAATAAACAGTGTTGGCGGGGATGTGGGGAGAAAGGAACTCTTATCCACTGCTGGTGGGAATGCCATCTAGTTCAACCTTTATGGAAAGAGATATGGAGATTCCTCCAAAAACTGAAAATCGAGCTCCCATATGATCCAGCTATACCACTCCTAGGAATATACCCTAGGAACACAAAAATACAATACAAAAACCCCTTCCTTACACCTATATTCATTGCAGCACTATTTACCATAGCAAGACTCTGGAAACAACCAAGATGCCCTTCAACAGACGAATGGCTAAAGAAACTGTGGTACATATACACAATGGAATATTATGCAGCTGTCAGGAGAGATGAAGTCATGAAATTTTCCTATACATGGATGTACACGGAATCTATTATGCTGAGTGAAATAAGTCAGAGAGAGAGAGAAAAACGCAGAATGGTCTCACACATTTATGGGTTTTAAGAAAAATGAAAGACATTCTTGCAATAATAACTTTCAGACACAAAAGAGAAAAGAGCTGGAAGTTCCAGCTCACCTCAGGAAGCTCATCACAAATAGTGATGAGTTTAGTTGGATAAATAACTACATTTTGAACTGTTCTAATAATGAGAATGTATGAGGGAAATTGAGAACCTGTTTAGAGTACAGGCGGGGGTCGGGTGGGGAGGAGGGAGACTTGGGACATTGGTGATGGGAATGTTGCACTGGTGATGGGTGGTGTTAAAAAAAAAGAAAGGAATACACATGTACTTTGTAATAAGTGTAATATAGAGAAAACAAAAAATGAACTAATCAAAATAAACTTCGAATATTTGTTTTTACTTAAGTCACTGTGATTTACAAAGTTACTCATAGTTGAGTTTAAGGCACAAAATGTCACAAAAAAAAACATAAACAAATAGGACTACACCAAACTAAAAAGCTTCTGCATGGCAAAAGAAACCATACTCAACACAAGAAGACAGGTAACTGAATGGGAAAAATCTTTGCACTCAACATGTCTGATAAAGGCTGATATCCAGAATATATAAAGCACTCAGAAAGATGAGCTCCACAAAAACCAAATAAAGCCATAGAAAAATGGGGAGATGAAATGAAAAGACACTTCACTGAAGAAGATCGAAATATGGCCAACAAACACATAAACACATGTTCACTTTCACTCATCATTAGGGAAATCCAAATAAAGACAACAATGAGGTACCACCTTACACCAGTGAGGATGGCTCACATCAAAAATAATGGAAACAATCTCTGTTGGTGGGGTTGTGGAATGAAAGGCACTCTCATTCACTGCTGGTGGGAATGCCCCTTAGTCCAACCTCTATGGAGAACAGTCTGGAGAGTGCTCAAGAAACTCAGAATTGAGCTGCCAATTGACCCAGCAATTCCTCTCCTGGGTATCTACCCCCAAGCTGGAAAGACATTCATCCCAAAATATGTGTGCACCCACTATTTATTGCAGCACTCAGTATAATAGCCAAGTCTTGGAACCAACCTCGATGTCCAACAACAGATGAGTGGATCATTAAGATGTGGTATCTATACACAATGGAATACTATATATCATCAAAACTTCAAAGGGATTCAGAAAGAAATTGAAGAGGACCTAAGTAATTGAAAGAACATCTCATGATCATGGATAGGAAGAATCAACAGTTTAATCTTGTTTTTTTCTTGAGATTTATTTTTCTTCTGTATATTTATGGAAATAAATAATGGAGAGGACTAATTTATTTTATGTTTTAGATCTTAGCAGATGAGGACAATAATCAGGAGTCAGATATCCAGTCACTACTACCAAGAAAGTATTATGACACACAAGTATAATTTAAAAAAGAGAGAAAAAATGGAATGCTTGAGACTTTCACAATATTCTTAAATTGTCACATTCCATTCCAAGAAGCTCTAAATTTCAATTTAAAAACTATAATAGTTCTTTCAGCTTTAACTCATTCACATTTGAATATTACTGGAAATAGAAATTTTACTTATGGTATAATACAGATATTTTTACTAATGTATTATGTAGCATTTAAATAAATACAATAGTCAAATTTCTTGTGTTTCTAAATGCATGAAAATTAGTTCCATATGTTAGAAAAATTAATAATAAAAACATAACATCTATTTAGTACTGAGTAATTCTAAATAAATACAGAGAGCACATTACACACAGATAATGTTATCAGAAATGTTATTGTGTTAAGTGAAAATAAAAACCTGGTAAACAAAATACAAGAAGAAAATTGAAAAAAAATCTCTTAGTACACTTAATCTTAGTCTCAAATTTAACATTGTTCTTAGGTGTTCAGGAGAGTGAATAATCAGCTCATTAAGCCAGATTGTATTGCAGCTTATATTAAATCTCAAATATAATACACCTTCTTAATCTTCTCATATATCATGAATTAAGAGTGCAAGTGACTTTTGAACTCTTAATGGCATTTCTTAGGGACAAACCAAAAACATTCTACCATTGTGGAAATGATAAATATTTAGGCAAGTATACTCAACAGATTAAAAATAAACTATAACATTTGTAAGAGGAAAGTATATTAAACAGATTGAAAATAAACTATAATTTGTCAGAAACACAGGAATATTTATTAACAGAGAATGAAAATAAAACCTGTTGTTCGATACTAAAATTTCCCTGGTAGAAAATCATCCAACTGCTATCAGTAATCAATTGCTTCCTGGAGAAACTTGAGGAGATATGTGCCTTTCACAAATGTATTTGTGTAAACTAGCTTGGATTAAAATATTGCAAAAACATACTCAATGAATAGGGCCTGTAACAGTCGCCTATTTCAGTGGTCTCTGTGGACATAAGCATTAGAGCATAATAGCAGATGTAATCAAATGGAAAATGGAGAAATTAGAGTATTTTGTCAAGACATTGCCAGATTGAGCACTATATTTGGAGTCTTATATGCTAGAGCACTGAAATGTGAAATGAGGGTCACCAACCTGTTCTCCAAGAACTAATGTGGACAAAGAAGTTAAAGAGTTATATACATAATAACATTAAGACACTAAACCATTCTAATAGTGAGCACTGTAGTGGAAGTCTCTGGCTTTCAAACACATTCTGCACCTGTTTTTGTGGATAAAAGCATTAGAACATTATGATAGACCCCTATAATCACGATTGATTGAACACCTGCTCAATTTAAGTAGTTGTGTTCATTGTTGCAGGTTTCTTTAAAGTATAAAAGAGAATAATGTGTGGGGAGCCTAGCTAATGAAACCTAGAACATAGGACACCTCAGTAATTCTAATCTGGTCACCCACGTGACCAAAGGCGCCCATGCCTTGAGAACAAAGGAAATAGACAAATACTAAAGTAATTCAAAGCAGCTCAATACATCCAGCCAGAAAGAAAAATATAGAGCCACTTGTCTTTGTGTTAGCAAAAGGTTACTAGGATTACAGCTGATGTTTTATTTGTGCTTGCTGAGTGGAATTTGTGGGACTCTGTTTGGATCTTGTGTTTTCTATATAAACTCTCTTAGTATAAACATGTGCTCAGGTCTACCTCTTTGCCCCTCCCTATTACCTGCCCCCAGCTTATGCTAATGAGTGCTCACAGTTGTAATTGGTGGAAAACTTGTAACACCCTCTGACGTATTTCAGCCCTTAAAAGCTGATTCCCCCCGACAATAAATCCCTTTTTGAACAGCATGCGTTGTCTTGAAGGCCCTTCTTACTAATTTCTCAAATGCTTCTTTACAGGTCGGTTCTGCTCGAGTGAACCCACTAATAACTAGCAACCTTCATCTCCACACCCCCCGCGGGTTGGGGGGTCTCCCAAAGGAGGTTGCAATAATGGCGTTTGTGGTTCTCTAATTTGACTCAGTTTGTTTCCTTTTCCTCACTATCCCCTGGAGCCTACAGTGTTTGAGATATTAAACATTTAGACCATTGTGATTTTCATGCAGTTATTCTAAATACTGCATATAAGTGATATATTCTGTATTTATCCTTCTTCTGGCTTACTTCACTTACCATATTATTTTCTAGTTCCATTTATGTTGCTACAAATTTCATGATCTTATCATTTCTTAACTCTATACAATATTCCATTGTGTATATGTACCACGTATTAATGAGCCACTCATCTTTTGTTGGACATCTAGGTTGATTCTAATTCTTAACTACTATAATGAGTGCTGCAATGAAGTGTGCATACATACTCTTGGATAAATATTTTTTTGTCCTGGAAATAGATACCCAAGAGATATAATGCTCAGTCATAAGGCAGCACAATTTTTGAGTTTATTGAGAACCCTCTAGACTGTTTTCCATAGGGATTGGTCCAGAGAGCATTTCCACCAGCAGCATATGAAAGATCACTTTTTACAACATTCCCACCACAGAGATTATTTTTGATATGTGCCATCCTCACTGGTGTAAGATCATATCACAATGTTTTTGATGTGGCTTTACCTAATGATAACTGATGATGAATATGTTCTCATGTGTCTGTTGGCTGTCTGTTGGTCTTCCTCAGAGTAGTGTCTGTTTATTTCTTCTCCCCATATTTTGATTGTTTTTAGGTTCCATCAATTAGCTGTCTTATAATTTTAGCATGTGTTTCTATTGCCATACAGAAACATTTTAGTTTGAAGTATTCCCATTTATTTAGGTTTGAAGTTATAGTTCTTGCCATTAGCATTCTATCATTAAAGATATTTATGAAGTGTATGTGTTGGAGTGTTCTGTCTTGTTTTCCTCAATGAACTTAATGGTTTCAATTCTGATCTTACGATCTTTAATCCACTTTTAAATAACTTTTGTGTAAGGCGTGAAATATGGGTCAATATTTAATTTCTTACACGTGTTCTATCCAATTGTTCCAATACCATTTGTTGAAGAGACTGCCTTTGTTCCATTTCAAATTCTTGTCTGCTTTGTCAAAGATTAGTTGACCATATACTTAGGGACATGTCATTGGATATCCTATTCTTACCCATATGTCTGAAACTCTGTTTACATTACAATACCATGCTGTTTTGGTCACTATGGTTTTGTAGTGCAGCTTCTATTAGGTAAAGAGATGCCTTCCAGTTTCTTGTTTGTATTTTTTATTATGTATTTGACCAATCTAGTTCTTTTGTGGTTCCACACAAACTTTATAATTGATTGTTATAGATCCTTAAGGAATACTGTCTGAATTTGAATAGAGATTGCATTGAATCTATGGTAAGATGATCATTTTGATGATGATGATTTTTCCTACCAATGAGCATAAATGTTTTTCCATTTCCTTAGGTTCTCTTAGTTTCTTTCTGAAGTGTTTTGAAGATTTTTGTGGTATAGGTATTTCACCTATCTTGTTAGGTACTTTGTTCCTAGGTGCTTGATAGTTTTAGATACTGATTTAAATGAGATAGACTCTTTTATCTCTTTGTCCTCTGATTCATTATTTGTATAAAGGAATGCTACTGTCCTTGTATATTGGCCATATATCCAGCCTCTTCCCTTTCTTGTTTTATTGTTTCTAGTAGCATTTCTGTGAACTCTTTATGGTTTTCTTTGTATATCATCATATTATCTGCAAATAGAGATAGGTAGACTTCCCTTTTCCTATTTGAATTCCTTTGATTTTCTTCTCTAGTCTGATTTCTATTACTTGGTCTTTGAATATTATGTTAAATAATAGTGAAGACAGTGGACAACCTTGCCTAGTGGAAGATCTTAGTGGAAATTGACTCTAAATCATAGTGAAAATGCGTTTATTTTATTGCTCTTAAGGATACTGGTGACTGTGGGGTTTTTTTGTTTTGTTTTGTTTTGTTTTTGGGTCACACCCGGCAGTGCTCAGGGGTTACTCCTGGCTGTCTGCTCAGAAATAACTCCTGGCAGGCACGGGGGACCATATGGGCACCAGGATTCGAACCAACCACCTTAGGTTCTGGATCGGCTGCTTGCAAGGCAAGCACCGCTGTGCTATCTCTCTGGGCTCTACTGTGGGTTTCTTATAGATAGTTGTTACTATCTTGAGAAGGTTCATTCCACCTCTAGTGTTTTCATCATTAATGGATACTGGATTTTGTCAAATACATTCTCTGCATTGATTAATATGATCATGTAGTTTTGTCCTTCTTTTCATTGATGTGTATGATGTTGATTAATTTATGTGTGTTGAACCACCCTTGCACCCTTGGGATGAAACTCATTTAGTAAGGATGTATAAATTTTTTATGTCTTGCTGAATATGGTTTGCTAAGATTTTGTTAGGAATTTTTGCATTCGAGAAACCCCTGCGGGCCGGCTGGGGAGGCCTGAGTGAGTTTCTGACCTTTGGCTTGGCGTTTGGGTGTGCCCCTCCCCCCAGAGACCCCTGGGGGCCGGCCGCGGAGGCCTGAGTGAGTTTCTGACCTTTGGCTCGGCGTTTGGGCGTGCCCCTCCCCCCAGAGACCCCTGCGGGCCGGCTGGGGAGGCCTGAGTGAGTTTCTGTCCTTTGGCTTGGCGTTTGGGCCTTCCCCTCCCCCCAGAGACCCCTGTGGGCCGGCTGGGGAGGCCTGAGTGAGTTTCTGACCTTTGGCTTGTCTTTGGGTGTGCCCCTCCCCCCAGGGTGGCGCCTAGAAAGGCAAGTTGAGTGACCCGAATAGACGGGGGACATAGGGAGATAGGGCCAGCCATCTGGACTTGCAGGTGACCTAGAGCAGTCCACCCCCCTGGACCCTGGAGTGGACCAGGGACTCCTCAAGGGCGTGGACAGAGCCTGCAGGGTCGAACTGAGGGAACTCATTCAAGGGAGGCTTGGAGGGGGCGGAGCTCCATTGAATCCCAGAGAAAGGAGGGTGGATTGAGAACTAGGCTCAATAACGCCAGTAGACATTGTGGCCAGGAGTGGAACTGTACCGCTGACAGAAATAAGGAGCAGAAAAGGGACAAGACTAACTGCAGGAAGGCTGAACTCTAGGTAGCAAAGGGGAGGAGAAAGGGCTAGGTTCAACAAACTCACCCAACAGCCCCTCTAGAAACACCTTCAGGAAGGAGACCAAAGCAGGCCGAAATTAGAAGCCACAGCACTCCAAAACACACCATTAAATACAAAGAATTATGCGTAAATCAAGGAGATCTCTTATAACTGAAGACACCATGACAAGCCCTATCAAGTTTCCAAGTCCACCAAAACGCACAGATCCAGGGGAAGAAGACCTAAAAGCGGTCATTAGGAAGGAAATGCAAGAATTACTAAAACAAATGAAAGAAACCCTAGCAACCGAGTATAAGAAATCCATGGACGAACGAATCAGCCAAATTAAAGAAGAAATGTCAAAGAACATGAGAGATTCCATAAAAAAAGAAGTGAAGGATTTAAAAGACAAAGTAGCAAGCCTTACGAGTAGAAACACAGAGTTGGAGAAGCACATCGAAGAACTCGAAGGAAAACTGCAATCAAAAAATGATAAAGAAACTAACAAAGAAATAAAAGGCAAAGCACTGGAAGGAAAAATCCAATATCTAATGAACAAGGACAAAAGAAACAATCTAAGAATTGTGGGTATACTAGAAGGGGAGGAAATAGGGAAGGGGGAAGAACAGGTGGTCAGGGAGATAATAACAGAGAACTTTCCCACCCTCTGGAAAGATAATTCAGGACAAATCCAAGAAGTCAAGAGAGTCCCTAATAAAATAGACCCTAATAAACCCACACTAAGACATATAATAATCCAAATGGCAAAAAACAAAGATAAAGAGGAACTCCTGAAAGCAATAAGGGAGAAAAAAAACCTCAAGTACAAAGGAAAGGACATAAGAATCAAACCAGATCTCCCATTTGAAATAATTCAAGCAAGAAGACAGTGGAATGACATATTTAAACGACTGAATGAAAGAAATTTCCAACCCAGGGTCCAATATCCAGCAAAACTATCATTCATATGGGAGGGCAGACTAAAAACATTCTCAAACATGAACGAACTTGAACTATTTGTGCAAACTAAGCTGATCCTAAGCGACTTACTCAGAGACGAATTACACAATCCAAACCCCCGATTGTAACAACAACCACTGCACACAATACAACTGCACAACAGTCCTCTCTATCAATAATTTCCCTAAATGTTAACGGACTAAACTCTCCAATTAAAAGACACATAGTAGAGAACTGGGTTAGGAAAAATAAACCGGACTTCTGCTGTCTGCAAGAAACACACCTACAGTTACAGGATAAGCACAGGCTTAGAATAAAAGAATGGAAAGTAATTATTCAGGCCAATGGAAACAAAAAAGAGCAGGGACAGCCATTCTTATATCACACCAAATTGTATTCAACCTCAAGAAAGTGATCAGAGACAAAGAGGGTCACTACTTACTGATCAGAGGAACATTAGATGAAGATACACTAACCCTGGTCAATATCTATGCACCTAATGTAGAGTCACCAAAATATGTGAGGCAACTACTGGCAAACCTGGAGAAACACATGAAGGGAATTGTGATAATAGTAGGGGACCTCAATACTCCATTATCACCACTGGACAGATCCTCCAAACAAAAAAATAGCAAAGAAATAAGAGCTCTAAATGAAAAATTAGAAGACTTAGGGTTAATAGACTTATATAGAGCCCTCCATCCCCAGAAAATAGAATATACATTTTTCTCAAACCCACATGGAACCTTCTCCAGAATAGACCATGTCTTAGGATACAAAGCCAACTTATATAAGACCACAAAGGTAAGGATCATTAGAAGTACCCTTTCAGATCACTATGCAACAGAGCTTATAATTGATGTCAAGAAGAAGCAATGGAGGAAAACTAATACCTGGAGATTAAACAACATGCTGCTTAACAACAGCTGGATCAAAGAACAAATCAAGGAAGAAATAAAAAGATTCCTTGAGACGAATGACAATGAAGAGACAACATGTCAAAATTTATGGGACACAGCAAAAGCAGTAATTAGGGGGAAACTCATAGCAATAGAGGCTTATGTCAAGAAACAGGAAAATAACAAAACCAACAGTTTAAAAGATCACCTCAAAGAATTGGAACAACAGCAACAGAGAAATCCAACCACAACCAGAAGGCAAGAAATAATAAAAACCAGAGCAGAAATAAACAACATAGAAACTAAGAAAACAATACAAAAAATCAATGAGACCAGGAGTTGGTTTTTCGAAAAAATAAACAAGATAGATAAACCATTGGCAAAACTCACCAAAAAAAGAGGGAAAACACCCAAATCACTAGGATCACGAATGAAAGGGAAGAGATTACAACAGAACCCCAAGAAATACAACATATCATGAGATCATATTATGAACAACTTTATTCAACTAGGCTAGAGAACCCACTAGAAATCGATAGATTCTTGGACAAACACCCTCTTCCAAGACTGGAAAAGGAAGATCTAGAAAGCTTAAACAGTCCAATCACTTCAGAGGAAATTGAAGATGTAATTAAAAAAACTTCCTAAGAACAAATGTCCAGGTCCAGATGGATTTACAGGTGAATTCTATCAAACATTTCAAGAAGACTTATTACCACTGTTCCATAGGCTTTTCCAAACCATAGAAAAAACAGGAATTCTCCCCAACTCCTTTATGAGGCTAATATCACACTCATTCCCAAAGAAGGCAAAGACACCACCAAAAAAGAAAACTACAGACCAATCTCACTAATGAACATTGATGCAAAGATACTCAACAAAATCTTAGCAAACCGAATCCAACACTTCATCAAAAAGATCATACATCACGATCAAGTGGGATTCATACCAGGAATGCAAGGTTGGTTCAACATACACAAATCAATAAACATGATACATCACATCAACAACATGAAAGACAAAAACCACATGATCATATCAATCGATGCCGAGAAGGCGTTTGACAAAATCCAACATCCTTTCATGTTAAAGACACTCAGCAAAATAGGGTTAGAAGGCACCTTCCTTAAGATAGTTACAGCTATTTATGAAAAGCCTACAGCCAACATTATACTTAATGGCGAGAAACTAGAAGCATTCCCACTAAGGTCAGGAACTAGGCAAGGCTGTCCACTCTCTCCACTCTTATTCAATATAACCTTAGAAGTCCTAGCAATAGCAATCCGACAAGAGAAGGGAATCAAAGGAATTCAAGTAGGGAAAGAGGAACACAAGCTAGCTCTATTTGCTGACGATATGATGATATACATCAAAAACCCTAAAGAGTCCACAGAAAAACTCCTAGAAACAATCAACCAATACAGCAAAGTGGCTGGATACAAAGTCAATACACAAAAGACAGTAGCGTTTTTATATACAAACAGTGAAGTTGAGGAGAGAGAGACTAAAAATACAATCCCATTTAAGATAGTATCAAAAAATATCAAATATCTAGGAATCAACCTTACAAGAGAAGTGAAAGACCTATACCAGGGAAACTTCAAAAACACTTCAGAAAGAAATTGAAGACGATCTAAAGAAATGGAAGAACATCCCATCCTCATGGATAGGTAGAATTAACATAGTCAAAATGACTATCTTACCCAAACTGCTATATAGATTTAATGCAATCCCTATCCAAATCCAGGCACAATTCTTTAAAGAAATAGAACAATCAATTACAAAATTCATCTGGAACCACAAAAGACCCAGGATAGCCAAACACATACTGAAAAATGAGAAGTTGGGAGGCATCTCCTTACCTAACTTGAAACTATACTATAATGCCATAGTAATTAAAACAGCATGGTACTGGAACAGAGACAGGACCTCAGACCAGTGGATTAGAACAGAATTCCCAGACATAAACCCTCAGATATACAGCCAACTAATATTTGATAAAAGAGGCAAGAATATGAAATGGAACAAAGAAAGCCTATTCAACAAATGGTGTTGGTACAACTGGAAACTCACATGTACGAAAGTGAAAATCGACCCATATCTCACTCCTTATCCAAAAGTCAACTCAAAATGGATCAAAGACCTGGAAATTAGACCTGAATCTATAAAGTTTATCGAGAATAAAATAGGCAGAACACTCGAAGACCTTTATATCAAAAGGGTCTTTGAGAATGGAGCACCAATGGCAAGAACGTTAGCATCAAATATAAACAAATGGGACTACATCAAACTAAAAAGCTTCTGCATGGCAAAAGAAACCCTACTTAACGCAAGAAGAAAGCTAACAGAATGGGAAAAAATCTTTTCACTTGATATATCAGATAAAGGGCTGATATCTAGAACATACAAAGCACTCAGAAAGCTGAGCCCCTCAAAACCAAATAAAGCCATAAAAAATGGGGAGATGAAATGAATAGACACTTATCTGAGGAAGACAGAATGATGGCCAACAAACACATGAAAACATGCTCACCTTCACTCATCATCAGGGAGATCCAAATCAAGACAACAATGAGATACCACCTCACACTAGTGAGGTTGGCTCACATCAAAAATAATGGAAACAACTTTTGTTGGCGAGGATGTGGTATGAAAGGAACTCTCATCCACTGCTGGTGGGAATGCCCCCTAGTCCAACATCTATGGAGAAAAGTCTGGAGAGTGCTCAAAGAACTCAGAATTGAGCTGCCATTTGACCCAGCAATTGCTCTCCTAGGCATATACCCCCAAGATGGAAGGACATTCATTCCAAAATACGTATGCACCCCACTATTTATTGCAGCAATCAGTATAATAGCCAAATCTTGGAACCAACCTCGATGTCCAACAACAGATGAATGGATCATTAAGATGTGGTATATATATACAATGGAATATTACATGGCAGTTAGAAATGATACAATCACAGACTTTGCAGCAACGTGGATGGACCTAGATCATGTTATGTTAAACGAAGTAAGTCAGAAGACAAAAGAAAAATACAGAATGGTAGCACTATTCTGAAACACCTAGAACACATTTTATACACAACTAATACTTAACAATCAAATAACAGGGTTTAACATGGTAGAAACTCCGAACACTGTAATAGTCAACATATACGTGGGAGCAGTGTCCAAAATACATGAAAAAGGAATAATGCAAAACTTTGATTACAGAATATGCCATAAAGAAAACAATAACAACAGAAATGCCAGCATAGAGAGAACAGGTAGGTAATCAGACTTCTACAACAAAGGCCCACAATAATCCCTTGGAGTTCGTATACAGGAACACAAGTATAGAACACCAAGGGAAATCACGGACTGCAATGGCAACATACCATAACACTACCTATTAATGCCTTTATCTTACTATATTTTAAATAACCTCTCAGCTTTTCTGTCCACAGGCGCCCTTGGATACAAAGGGTGGACAAACTAAGGTGGCAATTCGGGATACCACACGGGATACCATACCTTGCATGCACTACGAGATGGCCACAAGTAAACTCTTTAACATACACTTTATCTCTAGGTAATACCTCCATTTAGGAATTGAAGCACGTGATCATTCAGATCATCGAAGCAGTACCTGAGATGTACAGACTTAAACCACAGGCTCGATTCTTCGAACACTTTTAATTAAACCAGCATTCCCTTGCTAGTCTCTCCTCTCTTCTTACTACTTTTCTTTTCTTTTTTTTTCTCTCTCTATTCTGCTTATTACTTTTTTTCTCTTTCTCTTCCCCTTTTCTCTCTAAGGTATTTTCTTTTTTCTCTTCCTTCATACCCTTCCCATATAACTTCCCCTTTCTCCCCTCCGGAAATCCAACTATCCCTTTACCCCTCAATCCCATCCAGATTTTCCACCATATTAAAATTTTTTACCCTCAGTCCTTATTCTATTAGGCATCAAGATCGACCTCCTACTCAACGAACCAGTACTCTGCACCCAGGCGAGGGGACACCCAGATAAACCCACACCTTGTCTCCTGAAAGAAAAAACAGCCAACTCCCCTGTGGACTCATGCTGCGAGGCCCTCCCTACTAACTCTCCCTAATGCGGACTGTTCCTTGAAACTGGGCCTAGCTCCAAAAGTATCCCCATTGCAAGAACTCTTCCAAGACCTCCCTGCCGCAAATTTTAATAATCTGAAAAAATTGTAATCAAATTCTTGTTGTTGATTTTTCCTTTCAGTTTATGATTGCCCCCAATTTAACGTTTTTTTGCCTGTTTCACTAGTTTATCTCCCCCATTGTTTTACATTTGTTTCTTTAGTCCTAGTACCACTGTGTTTTGGTTGTTTTAATGCCTAAATTGACTGTTAGATCAAAAATTGCCTTATTACCTCTTAAATAAAATCTTGTGTCTCTCCCCGCTGCAGTACAAAAATCAAACACTGCCATCACCCTAGCCTTATTAAAAGGCCTAGGTGTTATTGGTGTAAGCACAAATATTTATTCATTGGTTCATACTCTAGAATCTGCTAATGCCTTATAACTGTGGCTAAAAATGTTTACAAACTTAAAGAAGTTTACACTACTGTTGATTTCCTAGCAAAGAGTGCAGAATAACTGCCGTGGTTCAAAATTAACATTTTTTTGAGGGAGGGGGGATTTGTGTCATTCTTAGAGTAAAATGTTGCTTTTTAAAATAAATTCGGCTTAGCTAGAGATAGCATTCAACACATAGAGGATAATTTAGTAAATAGACAAAAAGATATAGACCAGAGTGAGAGCTGGTACAAAAATTGGTTTTCTACCACTCCATGGATAACAACAGTGCTCCCAGCCTTTTTGGGGCCCTTCATTGGCTTTATGTTGCTAGTTTCCTTTGGTCCTTGGGCTTTTCGCAAACTCACCACCTTCGTAAAGAATCAAGTGGATGAAGCAACCAGAAAGGGCTCAAAGGTTCTGTACCAACAACTATGCACCTCAGAAGACCAGCTGACACCTGACATCTCCCCTCCTGCCAACTCTCCGCCACTTAAGTTTGAAGTTATCGAGGAGCTGGCGCATAGACCTCAATCTGTGCCTTGCCAAGCTTTGGAAACGACTGAATCAAGGGTAGCAGATGCGGTGACTGGAAGCCCCACACCTCTTCACCCAGTGTGGCCAGTCCACCGAGGCACGTCTGTCCCTTCTATATTGTATACTAAACAGGGGGAGATGTGGGAGATCGAGCATCCCACATATCAAAGGAACTCTGAATGAATTTTCCACCGCCTGTCTGATTCAAGCCACAAAAGTTTGCATAGCCCCGAACCAACAGAAAACTCTGCAAATAAATTTAGCTCAGCACAAAGAATCTGGCTTAACCAGATGCCTTAACCTTTTCATGGAACCTGTTTTTGTAACTGCTCTCAAGTATGTAGTTACTGATATGTTTTTGTAAAGTTTAAATTATGATCCTTATTGCTTGCACAAAAGATAGATCTAAATGGAAAATAGGCTAAACAAATAATTATATTTGCGTAAATATCATTTAGCTATTTGTTTAAGAATTTGCTTCCCCTCCCCCCATCATGCCAGGTTCCTCTTTATCCTTCCCGCCATCAAAATGTGTTTATGCTCCCATTGGTTAAAATTGTTGTACTTGTACAAATCAGATTGGTTTATGTTTCAATCCTATGTTACTAAAATAGGCCCTGGATTGAGCTATTATGAAAGGGGCCCTTGGGCTACTGTGAAGGTTAGAAGCGCTCAGGCCATGGGGGTACTGTTGGAAAGTTGTGTGCAGAAATAATGTTAACCGTATATTAACTTCTGATCTTCAATAAAAATAAGCTATTATAAAAAAAAGGAAAAGAAAAAAAAATATATGTACATACACATATATGTGTATATATATGTGTGTGTATATATACTTATACAGAGAGAAAAGAAAATATCTCACTCAGATGCAGCAGGGCAGGAGGAAATTAGGGAAAGTGGTGGCAGAAAACATACACTGGTGAATGGTGTTGTGCATTGTATAACTGAAATTCAATCATGCATACTTTGCAACTATAAAAAAATACTTCTGACTGTATTGTGAACAACCTGTATTATGGTCTTTAAATAAAGCAATAAAAAAAAGAATTTTTGCATTCATGTTCATTAGTGACATTGGTCTTTAGTTTTCTTTCTTGGTGGTATCTTTGTCAGCTTTGGTATTGAGAGTGATATTCGCTTCATAAAAGGAGTTAGGGAGGAATCCTGTCTTTCTGATATTTTGGAAGTAATTTCTCTGAATGTTTGATAGAACTCACCTGTAAACCCTTCTAGTCCTGGACTTTTATTCTTAGGGAGTTTCTTAATTACTGTTTTAATTTCCTTTCTTGATATTGGCCTGCTTAGGCTTTCTAATTCCTCATTCTTAATGATCAGAAGATTATATTTTTCCAGAAATCTTCCCATTTCTTTGGGTGGTCTAGCTTACCTGAGTATAGTTGTTCATAATAAACTCTCATGCTGTCTTCAATTTCTTGAGGTTCTGTTCTATTCTCTCCCATTTTATTTCTGCTCACATTTATTTGAGTGTTTTCCCTATTTTATCCTGTGAGTCTTGACAGAGGTTTTTTTCTATCTTGTTTATTCTTTCAAAAAACCAGCTCCTGGTCTCATTATTTCTTTTATTGTTTTCTTTGTTTCTATGTTGTTTTCTGCTTTGGTTTTTAATTATTTCGTTTCTTCTGCTTGATTTTGGATTCTTTTGCTGTTGGTTTTCCAGATATGTAAGTTGTCTCTTTAGGTTGTTGATTTTGTCATTTTCTACTTTCCTAACCTAAGCCTGTTTTACTATGAGTTTCTCCCTAATTACTGCTTTTGCTATGACTCATAGAATTTGGAAATTTGATTTACTCTTTGATTCAGCTGTTATTGAGCAACATGTTGTTTAATCTCCAGGTATTAGATTTTCTCCATATCTTTTTTATAGTCAACCTGATCTCTGTTTCATTGTGTTCTGATAGGGTAGTTGGTACACTTCTTATATTTGTGAATTTATGTAAGTTAGATTTGTGTCCTAAAGCATGGTCTATCCTAGAGAAGGTTCCATGTACACTTGAGAAGAATGTGTATTCAATATTTTGAGGATAGAAGGCCCTCTATAGGTCATTAATCTTAGTTCTTCTAGTTTCTCATTTAGGGCTCTTATGTCTTTGCAAGCATTCGATCTAGTATATATGTCTAGTGGACACAAGAATGGCATGTTGAAGGCTCCCACTGCTATAATATTTTTGTCCATCTATTTCTCTAGGTTTGTGATAAAAAGCCTTACATATATTGCTGGCTCTATATTTGGTCATGAATTTTGATCAGTGCTAGTACTTCTTGGTCTAATGTTCCCCTAATTAATAAGTAGTGTCCATCTTTGTCTCTGAGAACTTTGTTGAGGTTGAATGCAATTTGGTCTCTTATGAGTATAGCTGTCCCAGCTTTTTTGTTTTCCAATGGCATGTATAATTGATTTTCATCTTTTTATTCTCAACACTTCATTCAGCTTGATGTTATCTTCTGTACCAGGCTTCAACCCGCTTTTCCAGATCCATCAAGTGTCTTTTGCCGGTCTTTTCAGAGTTCCAGACCCCTCATCTTTACAGATTGGTATTGGACTCTGTAGAAATTTCACCTTTTGTATTTTTCTTATAATTGTAATCCTTTGAATTTATATTTGGTACTACACTTCTTTTGACTATTGTAATTAATGTTTTTCTATTTTAGTTTTTAATCTTAGAAATTGATGTATTACATTAGGGTTTTGCTTTCTTCACTTTAGGTTAGTGGATTAGATATTGTTGTCTATAATTTTCTAAATAATATTTTTGTCTGTTCTCAGGGTGTTTTGCGTGGGCGCATCATAGGCAAAATACTAGATTTATAGGAGGTTCCATTCATTTTGGATGGGCCCTCAAGTTGTTTATTTACACAGGGAGGGTCTCTGCCTTAAACATTTTGTTTTGGTTTGTGACTTAAGCTCTCATCTATAATCGACTGTATTGGTAAAAAAAAATTTGAACATCATATGGACTTCAGCCTGGATAAGAACTTGGATTAAGTTCAGATACCTATTGATCATCATTACAGTGGCTCCCCACTGTGCAGGGGATGTATGTGCCTCTTCCTTCAAAATAAAGGCCTAGTTCAATGCCCTCAAAGATGGGTTTTCTGGTCTACCTGGACTTGAATGTTGCAAGTCAGCCCCTGAAGAGGTTGACTGATGAAGGGATGAAGGATGAGGCCTTTCTCCTCCCGCTCGGACCATGTATCTGTTAGTTACCCTGTTCAGTCGGCAGTTGTGAGGTGAATTCAGTGGGAAGAAAGCCAACAGGCTTTTTTTTTTTTGTGATAAATTTATGGATGTTAAACCATCCTTGCATTCCTGGAATGAAACCTACTTGGTCGTAGTGTATGATCTTCTTGATGATGCATTGGATCCTATTTGCCAGGATTTTGTTGAAGATCTTTGCATCAGCATTCATCAGGGATATTGGTCTGAAATATTCTTTTTTGGCAGTGTCTCTGTCTGGTTTTGGTATCAAGGTGATGTTGGCTTCATAAAAGCTGTTTGGAAGTGTTCCTGTTTTTTCAATTTCATGGAAGAGTTTGGCTAGGATTGGTAGTAGTTCCTCTTGAAAGATTTGAAAAAATTCATTAGGAAATCCATCTTGGCCTAGGCTTTTCTTTTTGGGCATATGTTTGATTACAGTTTCAATTTTCTCAGTAGTGATGGGGGTGTTTAGATATGCTACATCCTCCTTACGTAAATGTGGAAGGTTATAAGTGTCCATAGGTTCTCATGTTTAGTAGCATAAAGTTTCTCAAAGTAGTCTCTGATTACCCTTTGGATCTCTGCATTATCTGTCATGATCTCCCCCTTTTCATTTCTAATATGGGTTATCAGATTTCTCTCTCTCTTTCTTTGTGAGTTTTGTCAATGGTCTATCATTATATATAACACAATGTAACACAATATATATAACACAATATAACACTATTATTTTTTCAAAGAACCAACTTCTGCTTTCATTGATCTTTTGGATTGTTTTTTGGTTTTCCACTTCATTGAGTTCTGCTTTCAGCTTTGTTATTTCCTTCTGTCTCCCTATTTTCGGTTCCTTTTGTTGGTCATTCTCTAATTTTTTGAGCTGTATCATTAAGTTATTCAGGTATGCCCCTTCTTCCTTCCTGATGTGTGCTTGTAGAGCTATAAATATTCCTCTCAGGACTGCTTTTGCTGTGTCCCATAGATTCTGGCAGTTTGTGTCTTCATTATCATTTGTTTCCAGAAAAGTTTTAATTTCCTTTTTGATTTCATCTCGGACCCACTGGTTGTTCAGTAGCAGGGTGTTTAATTTCCAATTGTTAAATTTTTTCTTCTGTGTGGCTTTGTAGTTCACATCTAATTTCAGAGCCTTGTGGTCAGCAAAGATAGCCTGCAAGATTTCTATCCTCTTGATTTTATTGAGGTATGTTTTATGTGTCAGCATGTAGTCTATTCTGGAGAATGACCCATGTACATTGGAAAACAATGTGTATCCAGGTTTTTTGGGATGGAGTGTCCTGTATATATCTACTAGTCCTCTTTCTTCCATAACTCTTTTCAGGGCTAGTATGTTTTTGTTGGGTTTCATCTGGTTGACCTATCAAGTGTTGATAGGGCTATGTTGAGGTCTCCCACAATTATTGTGTTATTATTGATTTCTTCTTTCAGATTTGTCAGTAATTGTATTAGATAATTTACTGGTCTCTCGTTGGGTTCATATATGTTTAATAGTCTGATTTCTTCCTGTTCCACATATCCCTTGATTATTACATAGTGTCCATCTTTGTCCCTTACCACTTTTCTGAGTATAAAGTTGGTGTCATCAGATATTAATATGGCCACCCCAGCTTTTTTGAGGGTGTTGTTTGCTTGGATGATTTTCCTCCAGCCTTTGATTTTGAGTCTATGTTTGTTCTGACTATTCAGATGTGTTTCCTGTAGGCAGCAGAAGATTGAATTCATCACTTTGACCCATTTTGCCACTCTGTGTCTTTTAGTTGGTGAACTTAGTCCATTGACATTGAGGGAGATGATTGTCATAGGATTTAATGTCATCTTTGTAGATAAGTTTGTTGTGTTTGTTGGTCTCTCTTGTCTTAGAGTAGACCTTTCAGTTTTTCCTTTAAGGCTGGTTTATCATCTGTGAAGTTTCTGAGCTGTATTTTATTCATGAAGCTATGTATTCTTCCTTCAAACCTGAACATGAGTTGGGCTAGGTGCAGTATTCTCAGTGATGCATTCAATTCATTCAGTCTTGTCACAATATCCCACCATTGTCTTCTGGCCTTGAGAGTTTCTTGTGACATGTCTGCTGTAAGTCTTAGGGATCCTCCTTTGAATGTAATTTCCCTTTTTGATCTTGCTGCTTTCAGTATTCTATCTCTATCTATGGGATTTGTCATTGTAATGAGGATGTGTCTTGGGGTGTTTTTCTTTGGTTCTCTTTTAGCTGGTACTCTTCGGGCATGCAGGATTTGATTGCATGTAGTCTTTAACTCTGGGAGTATCTCTTTCATGATGTTGATTCTTCCTGGAAATTTCCTACCTGGGTTTCTGGGACTCCAATGATTCTTATGTTGTTTCTGTTGAGTTTATCAAAGACTTCTATTTTCATCTGTTCACATTCCTTGAGTACTTTTTCCATTGCCTGTTCGTTTGTCTTAAGGTTCTTTTCCAATTTCTTTTGTTGTGTTGAGTTTTTCTGCATCACATCTTCCAGTACTCTGATTCTCTCCTCAGCTGCTGTTGGCGAGGCTATCCATTGAGCTTTTCAGTTGAGCAACTGTGTTTTTCAGATCTGTTATTTCAGTTTGGAGTTTTCTGATTTCTATCTTTGTGTTCTGTTCAGATCGATCTGTGCTTTTTTTGAGTTCTACAAACATCTTCCTTATTTTTATTCTAAACTTCTTATCTGAGAGGTTAATCAGGTGGTTGGAATTTATTAGGTCATCCGAGCTCTCGTCTTCATTCTCTGTGGATGGTGTTTGCCTGCGAGGTTTCCCCATTGTCACACTTGTAGTGTGCTCTTTCCTGTGTGTTGTGGTGGGGTTCATTGGTTAGAAAGGCAGACAAGCCAAGTTGTATTTTTTAATCTTGCTTTTATTCTCTGAAGTGAATTCTACTAAATTGAGGTGTTTTATAGGAAAATCTACATAAGTGTGCAATTTTTTTATTTGTTTGCCATCAAAAGTAAAACGTTTCAAGTGTATTATAAGTACTGGTGGCAGTTTCCATAAGTATGTTTTCTTTGAAAAATCCCTTCTAGTTTTGCTGCTGTTGCATTGAACTTTGTTGTCATCCCTTAACTCTTCTTCTTTAAAAAATTCAGAGAGGCATTCCTGTAGAGCATATTTATCTGTAGATGTAACAGCCAGAAACAAGTGAACAAATGTCTCATAAACCTCAGACTTTTGGTGGCATGTGAGACACTGTAGTATAGATTTGAATTGTCCTTGAAAAAGATTATAAATAATAGATTTGTGAGCCTCTTGGTGTTCTGAAGTAAATTGTTCATAATTTTCATTTTCCATAAGATGTGTAGTTTTATCTGTCATTAGATTTACGTAAGCAAACAGCCGCTCTTTTATTATTGACTAGTTTTTCCTTTAATAATTGTAGACAATATTGTTTGTTTACCAGAAACAAACAGGGGAATTGTTGTGTATGTAAACATTTTAATGGGATTATTTTGTTACTGTCCCTACCCAGATCGGTGATTGTGCCCTACCCTAGGGTGTGACCTGGCATTCTGCTCCCACCCTAAGGTGGTATCTGAGTCTGCTCCCACCATTGGGTGGTACCTGAATATGGGGCATAAAAACAAGAGTCTGTGGAAGGTGAGAGGCTTTTTGATCTGAACCTATTCTTAGGCCTTTTGGCTTCAGCCTCTTCACGGAATAAAGAGCCTCTTTCTTTGGGAGGCTGACTGCCTGTTGGCTTTCTTCCCGCCGCATTCACCTCAGAACCACCGACTGAACAGGGTAACAGATTTGTAGTCCGAGCTGGAGGAGAAAGGCCTCATCCTCCATCCCTCCATCAGTCAACCTTTTCAGGGGCTGACTTGCAACATTAGATTTATTATTTATAGAGAGTTTAAAACTCTCCTGAACTTTAAAGTATGTTTCCTGTAAGCAGAAGATATCTGGGTTTTGTTTCCTGATCCAACTCTATACTCTGTTTTTGGATGGCAGAGTTTAGTCCATTGACACAGCAGGCTATTGTGCTGTTATATTGTGTAAGATTGTTATAGTTACAGTTGGGTTTTTGGTTTGTGTAATTGATTAGCGGATTTGTTTAGAGTTGGTTTGGTTAGTACCAGTATTGTGAGTTCTTTTTGTCTGAAAATGTTTTGAAACCCTCCCACCCATGTTATCCAAAGTTTCACTAGGTAGAGAGTCTAGGTTAAAAGTTTCTTATATTCAGTAGTATAAATATGTCATTCCACTCTTTCATTACCTGATTTGTTTCAGATGGAAGATCTGGTTTGATTCTTATATTCTTTCCTTTGTACTTACGTTTTATCTTCTCCCTTACTGATTTAAAAAGTCCATCTCTCTTTTTGTTTTTTGTTTTTGGTTTTGGTTGTTGTTGTTATTTGGATTACAATGGATTATATGTCTTGGTAGTGCTCTACTAAACTTTATTATTTTGGCACTCTTTTTTCTCTTGGATTTGTACAGCAGCCTCTTTCCAAAGAATGGGAAAGCTCTCTGCTATTATCCTTCCCTTTAATTGTTCTACCCCTTTCTCTTTTTCCTCCCCTCTGCTATTCCTACAAATCATGGATTGTTTCTTTTGTTCATTAAGTACATTACATTTTCTTCTAATGTTTTTTCTCATTTATTTATTGATTTCTTTATTGTGGTTGACTTGTATTTTGTCTTCAAGTATATCCATGCAATTTTCCATGTGCATAATTCTGTTCCTATGGCCTGATAGCATTTTTTTAAGCTCCATTAGTTTCATATGTATGGATTCTCTCATCTTCTGATAGAGATCATCTTGAGAAGGTTGAATTGTTCATCTATAGATATCTTTCTCTCTCTCTCTCTCTCTCTCTCTCTCTCTCTCTCTCTCTCTCTTTTGGTTTTTGGGTCACATCTGGCAGTGCTCTGGGGTTACTCCTGGCTCAGGAGACCATATGAGATACTGGAATTCAAACCATCATCCTTCTGCATGCAATAGATTTCTTAATTTTACAGACTAGTGATTCTTTTATTTCCATCGCTAAAGCATTAAATGCTGGTTTTAGGTCCTCCTCTATAAGGCTCATGCATTTTGGTGGACTTGAAAATTTTCTAGGATTTGTCCGCATGTCTCCAGCTGCAGATGTCTACTTTAGTTTCCCTGTTGTTCTTTTCTTTTGGTGGGTTGGAGTGCTGGAGTTTCAGAATGTTTAAAAAAGTGGTCTATTTAACTGTTTATATGAGGTGGTTAGAGGTATATCTGTTTTAGGGTTTATTTATTCTAGGCAAGAGAGGTTATGCAAGTATAATAAAAATACTGCAAATTAGACCATCTGGTTGTTTTTCTTATTTGGGGGCTGTATATTTTTCTAAGGAAAAGAAATGCTAGGTCTGATTGCCTACAATCATATGGTATAAATTGAACCATTTCATGCAAATGCTAATGAATCAGCAAGTTTTGGGAGATGGGGGTCTGAGGGAGTAGATGAGCAGTCACACAGACCTCTTCTGTGAGGAGGCAGTTGGGAATTCAGCACCATTGGCTGCAGATTCCAGGGAGAAGGTTGGGGGATAAACTTTTTTAGATGCCATCTGGGTTTTTAAATCAACAAGTTTATAAAATTAAAATATAATTATATATCATCCTTAGTTTTTATGAGTGAATAATCTGGAAAAATCAGAAATGATAATTATCTGTGATGATTTATTCCATCATGCCTTCACCCAAATACATTTCAATTGAATAAATTGTGTTTTTTCTAAACTTTCAAAATTTTCTAATTATATCATGTATTTGCTGAACCCTCTCTGAATTGCAATTTTTCATTCTCTTCAATACCTCTCCCTCTACATTTAGCTAATGTCTATCAATTATTATTAATGGCACATGCAGAAAATACCACCACTAAACTCCCTCAACCCAAAATATCAATTTATTTTTCTTGTCTTTCTTTTTAATAAATAGTTCATCCATATGAAAATACTTAAAAAATTAAATTAATAAAATGTAAGTAAGTTGTTGAAATATTTTAAATAATATTCTAAAAGTAATTTTTCTCATTTTTGGGTATAAATTATGTGATTTGATATCTTCATAAGGCATAGGTGCTTGGCACACATACGTTTTATGCATTAGATAATGTTGTTACGCTAAATATATAAAAGGCTCATTTAAATGTTGTAACAAAACAGAATAAATAATCTAAAAAAATATAAAGCAACCCCAGTAGATTAGAGTACCAAATGCAGCATGTCTCCAAATTCTCTTTTTTTTTAATTTTTAATTTTTAATTATGGGAAAAATGATGCAAAGAAAGAGGACAAGGTAAAGTTACAGTGGAAGGACAATTACCCAAAAATAGAGTTCTTAGAAGAAATACCTCTGCTGATACCTTAGTTTTAAACTTACAATCAAAGGAAGATAAAACAAAACCCATGTACAATTTTTTTTGTCCCTCAAGATCCCAGATTACATTATAAATTTTCTTAGTGGTACACAAAGCAATCTAAAGCCATAAAACTTATGTAACTCCTTAAACATTGAAGGCATAGCACTTTTTTACATTTCTATGCACATGCATATTAGTTTAAGTTAACCTCAAATGTTTAAGTGTTTTTTTTTTTAAGGTTTAGAGTCCAAAGAGCACAGTTAAAACTGTGTTAGAGTGGCAATTATCATTTGCATAGGCCCACCAAAGTATGGGGGACATGGAAAGGAAAAACGTTGGCCAAAATACAAGGAGACCCTACCCCCCGAAGTTTCCTGACATAAGACCAACTCTAGGCTCCAGGCAAACTAGTTTGTCCAATCCAGGTCATTGTCTGTAGTGCCAATACAGTTTTATTTTTCACACAGTCTCTGTTGTTGGTATCATGTTTCTGTATTGAAGGTCCTGGAATCTGTATCCTACATAGAAGTCAGGATGGTGGGAGCGTTCTCTAATTTCAACTCACAATTAAAGGGCAGTGCAGAAAGCCCTGTCCAGTATGCAGGTCGTTGTTGTTGTTTAAGTCTTCTCACTGTTAAGGGAAGACATTTTTGAGTAGATAGATGTCAGAGCAGCAGTAGGGTCTTCCCTGGTAGAGGATTGTTTCCAGGTGATGTCATTGACAATTGTGGATGTTTCATAGATGGCTTCCCTGGTTCAGGTATGAATGGAGAATGCCCATACTTCTGAGACCTGTGCCAGGTCATCATGTCAATGTTCAGATGTAAGGTTCCATTGCACTACAAGATTTGTGTGTTCCCATCTCTATTAAATAAGAAATTATTTGTATGTATAGTATTTTCCATTTTAATGTGCCTATGCAAACAAGGAATAATGCCATGTGACATTATCAGTGTATTAGGGGGCCGCCAGAACAAGTCCAATAATCCCTGTGACTTGGCTCAAACATAAACATTAAACAGAGGGACTCTTTCACCAAAGTTTCTTGTTGAATAGTTCACAAAGAGAAGAAAAAATAAAATGTGGGGAAAATAAACAATCTAACTTAAAACAGTGGACACAATTGTCACCGTGTAAGCCTGCAGTGGTCCTCAAACTATGGCCCGCGGGCCACATATTGTATTTGTATCTGTTTTGTTTCTTCATTGCAAAATAAGATATATGCAGTGTGATAAGAATTTGTTCATAAGTTTTGTTTTTACTATAGTCAGACCCTCCAATGGTCTGAGGGACAGTGAACTGACTCCTGTTTAAAAAGTTTGAGGACCCCTGGTAAGGGGATATTTAATAATAGTTATAGTGGTTGAGGGAATATATCTACAATATTCAGAGGAGATATGCATGTTCCTTTTTTGTCATTAGAAATAGTCGGGAGAAGGGTGCTGAATCCTGGACATCACTTTGGTCTGTGATTTAGTCTTCTGGACTCTGCAAAGCGACTCTCCACAGTTCAATATAGGGAAATGCATTTGAGTGGGAACTAATCAGAAACCTAGTATGGTAGCAAACACAGTTACAAAATGAAAGGAAAAGGCCAAGAGGCTGCTGAAAGTAAACAAGTAGGAAAAGAGTACTGGTCTCTTCCCCAGCTGAGAGTCCATCCTCTCATTTTTATTTTGAATATATATGGTATGCACGGGGATGCTAGCCCCCACGTGGTTTTTAAAATGGAGACCAATGGGGGAAAATTACCAGTGAATGTCCCGTCATACCCCAGTGATGCATTGGCCCATCCTCCACCCCATGCATTCCCCCCCCCCCTTAGTGTAGGGAGAGAAAGGAGGAAAGCCTGAGGACCACTATAGAGTCCACCTGGGCTGGCAACCAGGGAAGGCCTGAAGTAAAACAAAGGGAGAAATAGGGGAATGGTTGGAGGCTTGCCAAGCCTCCCAGCACTCCCCAAACTAGGGAGTAGGCCTCCAGCATGGGGTGTCCCTTAACCCCAGATTGGGAAGAGCTGGCCTCCAAGATCAAGGCACCAGAAGCGACATATCTGCCCGGCCTCCTCCCCCTGTGCCTCCCCCTTAGAATAGAGAGTAGGGAAGCCTGGGGACCCCTAATAGAGTCTAAAAAATATGGAACACTTCACGAATTTGCATGTCATCCTTGTGCAGAGGCCATGCTAATCTTCTCTGTATCGTTCCAATTTTAGTATATGTGCTGCCGAAGTGAGCACCAAATTCTCAATTAAATAATATACAGAGTCTACATAGACTATAAAGAATGCTATAAATGTTAAAGCCACACATTTTATGTCTTGAATATGAGCTAATTTATATCTTTATTAACTAATACAAATCTTAATGTATTCCTCTTATAAATACACAACATATTTTATTGGATGAGATAAACATTTGTGAATAACATCATATATCCTACTGAGGTTATTAGCCAAATTTTGTTAAGAATTCAGAAAACTCAACTATTAGATCTCACCTGGCTTTTACTCAAAACAAAGGTATTGCCCAACTTTCTGTTTCCTTTTCTCATATCCCTAGGATATGCAAATGTCCACCTAGATTACAATATTTTGTTGTTTGATATAGATACTTTTGTCACTCATTCAACCCTCCCCCTCCTGGTTGGTAAATAAAGAGGTTTCAGTTTGGCTTGGTGCACAAAGTCGGACACCTAAGCAAGAAGCAAATTGACTCCATAATTCTCTCCTGATTGGTTTAATTTATTATTTCTCTGCAGCTACCCTGCTTTAGACTCATTTATCAGGGGTTGGAAATATGGCATGTGGGGTGATTTCACAACTGCCACCTGAACAGTGACCCATGGACCCAAGAAGACCCCAACCATGGTGAGTAACTTACTTGACCTTCTGGTGAATAATCACCATGATGGCCCCTTGAGCTGAATTGAATGTGTCATGTTTTTCACTGGAACACTGGCCTTCCTTCTTAACAGCTTCGTGTTGCTCTTGTCCATTCATCTGCATTTCTCATACTACATGGTACATACTAGGCTCCCACACACATGTCCCAAAAGATGACAAATCCCAGTGAGTGACAAGTTCTAAAGGCCTTCTCAAGGTCAATAATTTATTATTTACTACTGGTACTAAGCCAGTGAGACCCCCCATTTCTCAAGAATGATGAGCCACCTATCATGTTTGAAGACTCAGAGTATGAAAATGACTCAACCCCCGTGCCTCAAAACTTGGTCAAATGAACAAACCAGTGCTAGCAATCCAAGTCCTGGTGGACACTGTCAAATAGTTCAATGTTCAAAATGGTTATGGATTTATCAACATAATTGACACCAAAGAAAATGTCTTTGTTCACTGAATAGCTATTAATAGAAACAATCACAGGAGATGGGAAGACTGTGGAGTTTGATGTTTTGAAAGGAGAGAGGTGTCCAAAACCTACTAATGTATATGGACTGGTGGAGTTTAAGTGAAAGGTAGCCAATATGCTTCTAATTCATCCACCAGTCCTGCTCAGCTGCCCTACTATCCATGGTAGCAGAGGTCCCCTCAGGTGGGACAGAAGCAGGCAGTGAAGAGGAGAGCTAAAGACACTGAGTAGCATCCCAGATGCTGAACTCCTACTGCCTTTCTTCTACCAAAGGTACTCTTTGCGAGGACCTCCAACCCCGCAAGCTGGAGTAGCTAATTGAGGTCACAATTGGGGTAGAGGCCAAAGAGACAGCTCCATGGGAGAGGAACCAATAGTAGGGAGATAAGCAGGTCCCC